>NW_027365484.1:0-110564 GCF_046119375.1 Phyllobates terribilis
AATGAAAGGAGCTGGCATCTCACTCTCTTTGTATCTTCTTTATCATGCTAAGAGGAGCAGGAAAAAGCAAAAAATTTCAGAATTGCACCTTGCAATGCGGAGAAATTACTGTTTGTGCATTTACAATATTCATTGATTTTTGCCATTGAAAAACGTCCAGAAATGATTGAAGCTACTGACTGAATGAAAGGAGCTGGCATCTCACTCTCTTTGAATCTTCTTTATCATGCTAAGAGGAGCAGGAAAAAGCAAAAAATTTCAGAATTGCACGTTGCAATGCGGAGAAATTACTGTTTGTGCATTTACAATATTCATTGATTTTTGCCATTGAAAAACATGTTATTCATATACCAGAAATGTTTGAAGCTACTGACTGAATGAAAGGAGCTGGCACCTCACTCTCTTTGAATCTTCTTTATCATGCTAAGAGGAGCGGGAAAAAGCAAAAAATTTCAGAATTGCACCTTGCAATGCGGAGAAATTACTGTTTGTGCATTTACAATATTCATTGATTTTTGCCATTGAAAAACGTCCAGAAATGATTGAAGGTACTGACTGAATGAAAGGAGCTGGCATCTCACTCTCTTTGAATCTTCTTTATCATGCTAAGAGGAGCAGGAAAAAGCAAAAAATTTCAGAATTGCACCTTGCAATGCGGAGAAATTACTGTTTGTGCATTTACAATATTCATTGATTTTTGCCATTGAAAAACGTCCAGAAATGATTGAAGCTACTGACTGAATGAAAGGAGCTGGCATCTCACTCTCTTTGAATCTTCTTTATCATGCTAAGAGGAGCAGGAAAAAGCAAAAAATTTCAGAATTGCACCTTGCAATGCGGAGAAATTACAGTTTGTGCATTTACAATATTCATTGATTTTTGCCATTGAAAAACATCCAGAAATGATTGAAGCTACTGACTGAATGAAAGAAGCTGGCATCTCACTCTCTTTGAATCTTCTTTATCATGCTAAGAGGAGCAGGAAAAAGCAAAAAATTTCAGAATTGCACCTTGCAATGCGGAGAAATTACTGTTTGTGCATTTACAATATTCATTGATTTTTGCCATTGAAAAACATCATGTTATTCATATACCAGAAATGTTTGAAGCTACTGACTGAATGAAAGGAGCTGGCATCTCACTCTCTTTGAATCTTCTTTATCATGCTAAGAGGAGCAGGAAAAAGCAAAAAATTTCAGAATTGCACCTTGCAATGTGGAGAAATTACTGTTTGTGCATTTACAATATTCATTGATTTTTACCATTGAAAAACGTCCAGAAATGATTGAAGCTACTGACTGAATGAAAGGAGCTGGCATCTCACTCTCTTTGAATCTTCTTTATCATGCTAAGAGGAGCAGGAAAAAGCAAAAAATTTCAGACTTGCACCTTGCAATGCGGAGAAATTACTGTTTGTGCATTTACAATATTCATTGATTTTTGCCATTGAAAAACATCATGTTATTCATATACCAGAAATGTTTGAAGCTACTGACTGAATGAAAGGAGCTGGCATCTCACTCTCTTTGAATCTTCTTTATCATGCTAAGAGGAGCAGGAAAAAGCAAAAAATTTCAGACTTGCACCTTGCAATGCGGAGAAATTACTCTTTGTGCATTTACAATATTCATTGATTTTTGCCATTGAAAAACATCATGTTATTCATATACCAGAAATGTTTGAAGCTACTGACTGAATGAAAGGAGCTGGCATCTCACTCTCTTTGAATCTTCTTTATCATGCTAAGAGGAGCAGGAAAAAGCAAAAAATTTCAGAATTGCACCTTGCAATGCGGAGAAATTACTGTTTGTGCATTTACAATATTCATTGATTTTTGCCATTGAAAAACGTCCAGAAATGATTGAAGCTACTGACTGAATGAAAGGAGCTGGCATCTCACTCTCTTTGAATCTTCTTTATCATGCTAAGAGGAGCAGGAAAAAGCAAAAAATTTCAGAATTGCACCTTGCAATGCGGAGAAATTACTGTTTGTGCATTTACAATATTCATTGATTTTTGCCATTGAAAAACGTCCAGAAATGATTGAAGCTACTGACTGAATGAAAGGAGCTGGCATCTCACTCTCTTTGAATCTTCTTTATCATGCTAAGAGGAGCAGGAAAAAGCAAAAAATTTCAGAATTGCACCTTGCAATGCGGAGAAATTACTGTTTGTGCATTTACAATATTCGTTGATTTTTGCCATTGAAAAACGTCCAGAAATGATTGAAGCTATTGACTGAATGAAAGGAGCTGGCATCTCACTCTCTTTGAATCTTCTTTATCATGCTAAGAGGAGCAGGAAAATGCAAAAAATTTCAGAATTGCACCTTGCAATGCGGAGAAATTACAGTTTGTGCATTTACAATATTCATTGATTTTTGCCATTGAAAAACGTCCAGAAATGATTGAAGCTACTGACTGAATGAAAGGAGCTGGCATCTCACTCTCTTTGAATCTTCTTTATCATGCTAAGAGGAGCAGGAAAAAGCAAAAAATTTCAGAATTGCACCTTGCAATGCGGAGAAATTACTGTTTGTGCATTTACAATATTCATTGATTTTTGCCATTGAAAAACATGTTATTCATATACCAGAAATGTTTGAAGCTCCTGACTGAATGAAAGGAGCTGGCACCTCACTCTCTTTGAATCTTCTTTATCATGCTAAGAGGAGCAGGAAAAAGCAAAAAATTTCAGAATTGCACCTTGCAATGCGGAGAAATTACTGTTTGTGCATTTACAATATTCATTGATTTTTGCCATTGAAAAACGTCCAGAAATGATAGAAGCTACTGACTGAATGAAAGGAGCTGGCATCTCACTCTCTTTGAATCTTCTTTATCATGCTAAGAGGAGCAGGAAAAAGCAAAAAATTTCAGAATTGCACCTTGCAATGCGGAGAAATTACTGTTTGTGCATTTACAATATTCATTGATTTTTGCCATTGAAAAATGTCCAGAAATGATTGAAGCTACTGACTGAATGAAAGGAGCTGGCATCTCACTCTCTTTGAATCTTCTTTATCATGCTAAGAGGAGCAGGAAAAAGCAAAAAATTTCAGAATTGCGCCTTGCAATGCGGAGAAATTACTGTTTGTGCATTTACAAAATTCATTGATTTTTGCCATTGAAAAACATCATGTTATTCATATACCAGAAATGATTGAAGCTACTGACTGAAGGAAAGGAGCTGGCATCTCACTCTCTTTGAATCTTCTTTATCATGCTAAGAGGAGCAGGAAAAAGCAAAAAATTTCAGAATTGCACCTTGCAATGCGGAGAAATTACTGTTTGTGCATTTACAATATTCATTGATTTTTGCCATTGAAAAACGTCCAGAAATGATTGAAGCTACTGACTGAATGAAAGGAGCTGGCATCTCACTCTCTTTGAATCTTCTTTATCATGCTAAGAGGAGCAGGAAAAAGCAAAAAATTTCAGAATTGCACCTTGCAATGCGGAGAAATTACTGTTTGTGCATTTACAATATTCATTGATTTTTGCGATTGAAAAACATCATGTTATTCATATACCAGAAATGATTGAAGCTACTGACTGAATGAAAGGAGCTGGCATCTCACTCTCTTTGAATCTTCTTTATCATGCTAAGAGGAGCAGGAAAAAGTAAAAAATTTCAGAATTGCACCTTGCAATGCGGAGAAATTACTGTTTGTGCATTTACAATATTCAATGATTTTTGCCATTGAAAAACGTCCAGAAATGATTGAAGCTACTGACTGAATGAAAGGAGCTGGTATCTCACTCTCTTTGAATCTTGTTTATCATGCTAAGAGGAGCAGGAAAAAGCAAAAAATTTCAGAATTGCACCTTGCAATGCGGAGAAATTACTGTTTGTGCATTTACAATATTCATTGATTTTTGCCATTGAAAAACGTCCAGAAATGATTGAAGCTACTGACTGAATGAAAGGAGCTGGCATCTCACTCTCTTTGAATCTTCTTTATCATGCTAAGAGGAGCAGGAAAAAGCAAAAAATTTCAGAATTGCACCTTGCAATGCGGAGAAATTACTGTTTGTGCATTTACAATATTCATTGATTTTTGCTATTGAAAAACATCATGTTATTCATATACCAGAAATGATTGAAGCTACTGACTGAATGAAAGGAGCTGGCATCTCACTCTCTTTGAATCTTCTTTATCATGCTAAGAGGAGCAGGAAAAAGCAAAAAATTTCAGAATTGCACCTTGCAATGCGGAGAAATTACAGTTTGTGCATTTACAATATTCATTGATTTTTGCCATAGAAAAACGTCCAGAAATGATTGAAGCTACTGACTGAATGAAAGGAGCTGGCATCTCACTCTCTTTGAATATTCTTTATCATGCTAAGAGGAGCAGGAAAAAGCAAAAAATTTCAGAATTGCACCTTGCAATGCGGAGAAATTACTGTTTGTGCATTTACAATATTCATTGATTTTTGCCATTGAAAAACGTCCAGAAATGATTGAAGGTACTGACTGAATGAAAGGAGCTGGAATATCACTCTCTTTGAATCTTCTTTATCATGCTAAGAGGAGCAGGAAAAAGCAAAAAATTTCAGAATTGCACCTTGCAATGCGGAGAAATTACTGTTTGTGCATTTACAATATTCATTGATTTTTGCCATTGAAAAACGTCCAGAAATGATTGAAGCTACTGACTGAATGAAAGGAGCTGTCATCTCACTCTCTTTGAATCTTCTTTATCATGCTAAGAGGAGCAGGAAAAAGCAAAAAATTTCAGAATTGCACCTTGCAATGCGGAGAAATTACTGTTTGTGCATTTACAATATTCATTGATTTTTGCCATTGAAAAATGTCCAGAAATGATTGAAGCTACTGACTGAATGAAAGGAGCTGGCATCTCACTCTCTTTGAATCTTCTTTATCATGCTAAGAGGAGCAGGAAAAAGCAAAAAATTTCAGAATTGCGCCTTGCAATGCGGAGAAATTACTGTTTGTGCATTTACAAAATTCATTGATTTTTGCCATTGAAAAAAATCATGTTATTCATATACCAGAAATGATTGAAGCTACTGACTGAAGGAAAGGAGCTGGCATCTCACTCTCTTTGAATCTTCTTTATCATGCTAAGAGGAGCAGGAAAAAGCAAAAAATTTCAGAATTGCACCTTGCAATGCGGAGAAATTACTGTTTGTGCATTTACAATATTCATTGATTTTTGCCATTGAAAAACATCCAGAAATGATTGAAGCTACTGACTGAATGAAAGGAGCTGGCATCTCACTCTCTTTGAATCTTCTTTATCATGCTAAGAGGAGCAGGAAAAAGCAAAAAATTTCAGAATTGCACCTTGCAATGCGGAGAAATTACAGTTTGTGCATTTACAATATTCATTGATTTTTGCCATTGAAAAACGTCCAGAAATGATTGAAGCTACTGACTGAATGAAAGGAGCTGGCATCTCACTCTCTTTGAATATTCTTTATCATGCTAAGAGGAGCAGGAAAAAGCAAAAAATTTCAGAATTGCACCTTGCAATGCGGAGAAATTACTGTTTGTGCATTTACAATATTCATTGATTTTTGCCATTGAAAAACGTCCAGAAATGATTGAAGGTACTGACTGAATGAAAGGAGCTGGAATATCACTCTCTTTGAATCTTCTTTATCATGCTAAGAGGAGCAGGAAAAAGCAAAAAATTTCAGAATTGCACCTTGCAATGCGGAGAAATTACTGTTTGTGCATTTACAATATTCATTGATTTTTGCCATTGAAAAACGTCCAGAAATGATTGAAGCTACTGACTGAATGAAAGGAGCTGGCATCTCACTCTCTTTGAATCTTCTTTATCATGCTAAGAGGAGCAGGAAAAAGCAAAAAATTTCAGAATTGCACCTTGCAATGCGGAGAAATTACTGTTTGTGCATTTACAATATTCATTGATTTTTGCCATTGAAAAATGTCCAGAAATGATTGAAGCTACTGACTGAATGAAAGGAGCTGGCATCTCACTCTCTTTGAATCTTCTTTATCATGCTAAGAGGAGCAGGAAAAAGCAAAAAATTTCAGAATTGCGCCTTGCAATGCGGAGAAATTACTGTTTGTGCATTTACAAAATTCATTGATTGTTGCCATTGAAAAACATCATGTTATTCATATACCAGAAATGATTGAAGCTACTGACTGAAGGAAAGGAGCTGGCATCTCACTCTCTTTGAATCTTCTTTATCATGCTAAGAGGAGCAGGAAAAAGCAAAAAATTTCAGAATTGCACCTTGCAATGCGGAGAAATTACTGTTTGTGCATTTACAATATTCATTGATTTTTGCCATTGAAAAACATCCAGAAATGATTGAAGCTACTGACTGAATGAAAGGAGCTGGCATCTCACTCTCTTTGAATCTTCTTTATCATGCTAAGAGGAGCAGGAAAAAGCAAAAAATTTCAGAATTGCACCTTGCAATGCGGAGAAATTACTGTTTGTGCATTTACAATATTCATTGATTTTTGCGATTGAAAAACATCATGTTATTCATATACCAGAAATGATTGAAGCTACTGACTGAATGAAAGGAGCTGGCATCTCACTCTCTTTGAATCTTCTTTATCATGCTAAGAGGAGCAGGAAAAAGTAAAAAATTTCAGAATTGCACCTTGCAATGCGGAGAAATTACTGTTTGTGCATTTACAATATTCAATGATTTTTGCCATTGAAAAACGTCCAGAAATGATTGAAGCTACTGACTGAATGAAAGGAGCTGGCATCTCACTCTCTTTGAATCTTGTTTATCATGCTAAGAGGAGCAGGAAAAAGCAAAAAATTTCAGAATTGCACCTTGCAATGCGGAGAAATTACTGTTTGTGCATTTACAATATTCATTGATTTTTGCCATTGAAAAACGTCCAGAAATGATTGAAGCTACTGACTGAATGAAAGGAGCTGGCATCTCACTCTCTTTGAATCTTCTTTATCATGCTAAGAGGAGCAGGAAAAAGCAAAAAATTTCAGAATTGCACCTTGCAATGCGGAGAAATTACTGTTTGTGCATTTACAATATTCATTGATTTTTGCCACTGAAAAACATCATGTTATTCATATACCAGAAATGATTGAAGCTACTGACTGAATGAAAGTAGCTGGCATCTCACTCTCTGTGAATCTTCTTTATCATGCTAAGAGGAGCAGGAAAAAGCAAAAAATTTCAGAATTGCACCTTGCAATGCGGAGAAATTACTGTTTGTGCATTTACAATATTCATTGATTTTTGCCATTGAAAAACGTCCAGAAATGATTGAAGCTACTGACTGAATGAAAGGAGCTGGCATCTCACTCTCTTTGAATCTTGTTTATCATGCTAAGAGGAGCAGGAAAAAGCAAAAAATTTCAGAATTGCACCTTGCAATGCGGAGAAATTACTGTTTGTGCATTTACAATATTCATTGATTTTTGCCATTGAAAAACGTCCAGAAATGATTGAAGCTACTGACTGAATGAAAGGAGCTGGCATCTCACTCTCTTTGAATCTTCTTTATCATGCTAAGAGGAGCAGGAAAAAGCAAAAAATTTCAGAATTGCACCTTGCAATGCGGAGAAATTACTGTTTGTGCATTTACAATATTCATTGATTTTTGCTATTGAAAAACATCATGTTATTCATATACCAGAAATGATTGAAGCTACTGACTGAATGAAAGGAGCTGGCATCTCACTCTCTTTGAATCTTCTTTATCATGCTAAGAGGAGCAGGAAAAAGCAAAAAATTTCAGAATTGCACCTTGCAATGCGGAGAAATTACAGTTTGTGCATTTACAATATTCATTGATTTTTGCCATTGAAAAACGTCCAGAAATGATTGAAGCTACTGACTGAATGAAAGGAGCTGGCATCTCACTCTCTTTGAATCTTCTTTATCATGCTAAGAGGAGCAGGAAAAAGCAAAAAATTTCAGAATTGCACCTTGCAATGCGGAGAAATTACTGTTTGTGCATTTACAATATTCATTGATTTTTGCCATTGAAAAACGTCCAGAAATGATTGAAGGTACTGACTGAATGAAAGGAGCTGGCATCTCACTCTCTTTGAATCTTCTTTATCATGCTAAGAGGAGCAGGAAAAAGCAAAAAATTTCAGAATTGCACCTTGCAATGCGGAGAAATTACTGTTTGTGCATTTACAATATTCATTGATTTTTGCCATTGAAAAACGTCCAGAAATGATTGAAGCTACTGACTGAATGAAAGGAGCTGGCATCTCACTCTCTTTGAATCTTCTTTATCATGCTAAGAGGAGCAGGAAAAAGCAAAAAATTTCAGAATTGCACCTTGCAATGCGGAGAAATTACTGTTTGTGCATTTACAATATTCATTGATTTTTGCCATTGAAAAATGTCCAGAAATGATTGAAGCTACTGACTGAATGAAAGGAGCTGGCATCTCACTCTCTTTGAATCTTCTTTATCATGCTAAGAGGAGCAGGAAAAAGCAAAAAATTTCAGAATTGCGCCTTGCAATGCGGAGAAATTACTGTTTGTGCATTTACAAAATTCATTGATTTTTGCCATTGAAAAACATCATGTTATTCATATACCAGAAATGATTGAAGCTACTGACTGAAGGAAAGGAGCTGGCATCTCACTCTCTTTGAATCTTCTTTATCATGCTAAGAGGAGCAGGAAAAAGCAAAAAATTTCAGAATTGCACCTTGCAATGCGGAGAAATTACTGTTTGTGCATTTACAATATTCATTGATTTTTGCGATTGAAAAACATCTTGTTATTCATATACCAGAAATGATTGAAGCTACTGACTGAATGAAAGGAGCTGGCATCTCACTCTCTTTGAATCTTCTTTATCATGCTAAGAGGAGCAGGAAAAAGTAAAAAATTTCAGAATTGCACCTTGCAATGCGGAGAAATTACTGTTTGTGCATTTACAATATTCAATGATTTTTGCCATTGAAAAACGTCCAGAAATGATTGAAGCTACTGACTGAATGAAAGGAGCTGGCATCTCACTCTCTTTGAATCTTGTTTATCATGCTAAGAGGAGCAGGAAAAAGCAAAAAATTTCAGAATTGCACCTTGCAATGCGGAGAAATTACTGTTTGTGCATTTACAATATTCATTGATTTTTGCCATTGAAAAACGTCCAGAAATGATTGAAGCTACTGACTGAATGAAAGGAGCTGGCATCTCACTCTCTTTGAATCTTCTTTATCATGCTAAGAGGAGCAGGAAAAAGCAAAAAATTTCAGAATTGCACCTTGCAATGCGGAGAAATTACTGTTTGTGCATTTACAATATTCATTGATTTTTGCCATTGAAAAACATCATGTTATTCATATACCAGAAATGATTGAAGCTACTGACTGAATGAAAGTAGCTGGCATCTCACTCTCTGTGAATCTTCTTTATCATGCTAAGAGGAGCAGGAAAAAGCAAAAAATTTCAGAATTGCACCTTGCAATGCGGAGAAATTACTGTTTGTGCATTTACAATATTCATTGATTTTTGCCATTGAAAAACGTCCAGAAATGATTGAAGCTACTGACTGAATGAAAGGAGCTGGCATCTCACTCTCTTTGAATCTTGTTTATCATGCTAAGAGGAGCAGGAAAAAGCAAAAAATTTCAGAATTGCACCTTGCAATGCGGAGAAATTACTGTTTGTGCATTTACAATATTCATTGATTTTTGCCATTGAAAAACGTCCAGAAATGATTGAAGCTACTGACTGAATGAAAGGAGCTGGCATCTCACTCTCTTTGAATCTTCTTTATCATGCTAAGAGGAGCAGGAAAAAGCAAAAAATTTCAGAATTGCACCTTGCAATGCGGAGAAATTACTGTTTGTGCATTTACAATATTCATTGATTTTTGCTATTGAAAAACATCATGTTATTCATATACCAGAAATGATTGAAGCTACTGACTGAATGAAAGGAGCTGGCATCTCACTCTCTTTGAATCTTCTTTATCATGCTAAGAGGAGCAGGAAAAAGCAAAAAATTTCAGAATTGCACCTTGCAATGCGGAGAAATTACAGTTTGTGCATTTACAATATTCATTGATTTTTGCCATTGAAAAACGTCCAGAAATGATTGAAGCTACTGACTGAATGAAAGGAGCTGGCATCTCACTCTCTTTGAATCTTCTTTATCATGCTAAGAGGAGCAGGAAAAAGCAAAAAATTTCAGAATTGCACCTTGCAATGCGGAGAAATTACTGTTTGTGCATTTACAATATTCATTGATTTTTGCCATTGAAAAACGTCCAGAAATGATTGAAGGTACTGACTGAATGAAAGGAGCTGGCATCTCACTCTCTTTGAATCTTCTTTATCATGCTAAGAGGAGCAGGAAAAAGCAAAAAATTTCAGAATTGCACCTTGCAATGCGGAGAAATTACTGTTTGTGCATTTACAATATTCATTGATTTTTGCCATTGAAAAACGTCCAGAAATGATTGAAGCTACTGACTGAATGAAAGGAGCTGGCATCTCACTCTCTTTGAATCTTCTTTATCATGCTAAGAGGAGCAGGAAAAAGCAAAAAATTTCAGAATTGCACCTTGCAATGCGGAGAAATTACTGTTTGTGCATTTACAATATTCATTGATTTTTGCCATTGAAAAATGTCCAGAAATGATTGAAGCTACTGACTGAATGAAAGGAGCTGGCATCTCACTCTCTTTGAATCTTCTTTATCATGCTAAGAGGAGCAGGAAAAAGCAAAAAATTTCAGAATTGCGCCTTGCAATGCGGAGAAATTACTGTTTGTGCATTTACAAAATTCATTGATTTTTGCCATTGAAAAACATCATGTTATTCATATACCAGAAATGATTGAAGCTACTGACTGAAGGAAAGGAGCTGGCATCTCACTCTCTTTGAATCTTCTTTATCATGCTAAGAGGAGCAGGAAAAAGCAAAAAATTTCAGAATTGCACCTTGCAATGCGGAGAAATTACTGTTTGTGCATTTACAATATTCATTGATTTTTGCGATTGAAAAACATCTTGTTATTCATATACCAGAAATGATTGAAGCTACTGACTGAATGAAAGGAGCTGGCATCTCACTCTCTTTGAATCTTCTTTATCATGCTAAGAGGAGCAGGAAAAAGTAAAAAATTTCAGAATTGCACCTTGCAATGCGGAGAAATTACTGTTTGTGCATTTACAATATTCAATGATTTTTGCCATTGAAAAACGTCCAGAAATGATTGAAGCTACTGACTGAATGAAAGGAGCTGGCATCTCACTCTCTTTGAATCTTGTTTATCATGCTAAGAGGAGCAGGAAAAAGCAAAAAATTTCAGAATTGCACCTTGCAATGCGGAGAAATTACTGTTTGTGCATTTACAATATTCATTGATTTTTGCCATTGAAAAACGTCCAGAAATGATTGAAGCTCCTGACTGAATGAAAGGAGCTGGCATCTCACTCTCTTTGAATCTTCTTTATCATGCTAAGAGGAGCAGGAAAAGCAAAAAATTTCAGAATTGCACCTTGCAATGCGGAGAAATTACTGTTTGTGCATTTACAATAATCATTGATTTTTGCCATTGAAAAACGTCCAGAAATGATTGAAGCTACTGACTGAATGAAAGGAGCTGTCATCTCACTCTCTTTGAATGTTCTTTATCATGCTAAGAGGAGCAGGAAAAAGCAAAAAATTTCAGAATTGCACCTTGCAATGCGGAGAAATTACTGTTTGTGCATTTACAATATTCATTGATTTTTGCCATTGAAAAATGTCCAGAAATGATTGAAGCTACTGACTGAATGAAAGGAGCTGGCATCTCACTCTCTTTGAATCTTCTTTATCATGCTAAGAGGAGCAGGAAAAAGCAAAAAATTTCAGAATTGCGCCTTGCAATGCGGAGAAATTACTGTTTGTGCATTTACAAAATTCATTGATTTTTGCCATTGAAAAACATCATGTTATTCATATGCCAGAAATGATTGACGCTACTGACTGAAGGAAAGGAGCTGGCATCTCACTCTCTTTGAATCTTCTTTATCATGCTAAGAGGAGCAGGAAAAAGCAAAAAATTTCAGAATTGCACCTTGCAATGCGGAGAAATTACAGTTTGTGCATTTACAATATTCATTGATTTTTGCCATTGAAAAACGTCCAGAAATGATTGAAGCTACTGACTGAATGAAAGGAGCTGGCATCTCACTCTCTTTGAATCTTCTTTATCATGCTAAGAGGAGCAGGAAAAAGCAAAAAATTTCAGAATTGCACCTTGCAATGCGGAGAAATTACTGTTTGTGCATTTACAATATTCATTGATTTTTGCGATTGAAAAACATCATGTTATTCATATACCAGAAATGTTTGAAGCTACTGACTTAATGAAAGGAGCTGGTATCTCACTCTCTTTGAATCTTCTTCATAATGCTAAGAGGAGCAGGAAAAAGCAAAAAATTTCAGAATTGCACCTTGCAATGCGGAGAAATTACTGTTTGTGCATTTACAATATTCATTGATTTTTGCCATTAAAAAACGTCCAGAAATGATTGAAGCTTCTGACAATGAAAGGAGCTGGCATCTCACTCTCTTTGAATCTTCTTTATCATGCTAAGAGGAGCAGGAAAAAGCAAAAAATTTCAGAATTGCACCTTGCAATGCTGAGAAATTACTGTTTGTGCATTTACAAAATTCATTGATTTTTGCCATTGAAAAACATCATGTTATTCATATACCAGAAATGATTGAAGCTACAGACTGAATGAAAGGAGCTGGCATCTCACTCTCTTTGAATCTTCTTTATCATGCTAAGAGGAGCAGGAAAAAGCAAAAAATTTCAGAATTGCACCTTGCAATGCGGAGAAATTAATGTTTGTGCATTTACAATATTCATTGATTTTTGCCATTGAAAAACATCATGTTATTCATATACCAGAAATGTTTGAAGCTACTGACTGAATGAAAGGAGCTGACATCTCACTCTCTTTGAATCTTCTTTATCATGCTAAGAGGAGCAGGAAAAAGCAAAAAATTTCAGAATTGCACCTTGCAATGCGGAGAAATTACTGTTTGTGCATTTACAATATTCATTGATTTTTGCCATTGAAAAACGTCCAGAAATGATTGAAGCTACTGACTGAATGAAAGGAGCTGGCATCTCACTCTCTTTGAATCTTCTTTATCATGCTAACAGGAGCAGGAAAAAGCAAAAAATTTCAGAATTGCACCTTGCAATGCGGAGAAATTACTGTTTGTGCATTTACAATATTCATTGATTTTTGCCATTGAAAAACGTCCAGAAATGATTGAAGCTACTGACTGAATGAAAGGAGCTGGCATCTCACTCTCTTTGAATCTTCTTTATCATGCTAAGAGGAGCAGGAAAAAGCAAAAAAATTCAGAATTGCACCTTGCAATGCGGAGAAATTACAGTTTGTGCATTTACAATATTCATTGATTTTTGCCATTGAAGAACGTCCAGAAATGATTGAAGCTACTGACTGAATGAAAGGAGCTGGCATCTCACTCTCTTTGAATCTTCTTTATCATGCTAAGAGGAGCAGGAAAAAGCAAAAAATTTCAGAATTGCACCTTGCAATGCGGAGAAATTACTGTTTGTGCATTTACAATATTCATTGATTTTTGCCATTGAAAAACGTCCAGAAATGATTGAAGCTACTGACTGAATGAAAGGAGCTGGCATCTCACTCTCTTTGAATCTTCTTTATCATGCTAAGAGGAGCAGGAAAAAGCAAAAAATTTCAGAATTGCACCTTGCAATGCGGAGAAATTACTGTTTGTGCATTTACAATATTCATTGATTTTTGCCATTGAAAAACATGTTATTCATATACCAGAAATGTTTGAAGCTCCTGACTGAATGAAAGGAGCTGGCACCTCACTCTCTTTGAATCTTCTTTATCATGCTAAGAGGAGCAGGAAAAAGCAAAAAATTTCAGAATTGCACCTTGCAATGCGGAGAAATTACTGTTTGTGCATTTACAATATTCATTGATTTTTGCCATTGAAAAACATCATGTTATTCATATACCAGAAATGTTTGAAGCTACTGACTTAATGAAAGGAGCTGGTATCTCACTCTCTTTGAATCTTCTTCATAATGCTAAGAGGAGCAGGAAAAAGCAAAAAATTTCAGAATTGCACCTTGCAATGCGGAGAAATTACTGTTTGTGCATTTACAATATTCATTGATTTTTGCCATTAAAAAACGTCCAGAAATGATTGAAGCTACTGACAATGAAAGGAGCTGGCATCTCACTCTCTTTGAATCTTCTTTATCATGCTAAGAGGAGCAGGAAAAAGCAAAAAATTTCAGAATTGCACCTTGCAATGCTGAGAAATTACTGTTTGTGCATTTACAAAATTCATTGATTTTTGCCATTGAAAAACATCATGTTATTCATATACCAGAAATGATTGAAGCTACTGACTGAATGAAAGGAGCTGGCATCTCACTCTCTTTGAATCTTCTTTATCATGCTAAGAGGAGCAGGAAAAAGCAAAAAATTTCAGAATTGCACCTTGCAATGCGGAGAAATTACTGTTTGTGCATTTACAATATTCATTGATTTTTGCCATTGAAAAACATCATGTTATTCATATACCAGAAATGTTTGAAGCTACTGACTGAATGAAAGGAGCTGACATCTCACTCTCTTTGAATCTTCTTTATCATGCTAAGAGGAGCAGGAAAAAGCAAAAAATTTCAGAATTGCACCTTGCAATGCGGAGAAATTACTGTTTGTGCATTTACAATATTCATTGATTTTTGCCATTGAAAAACGTCCAGAAATGATTGAAGCTACTGACTGAATGAAAGGAGCTGGCATCTCACTCTCTTTGAATCTTCTTTATCATGCTAACAGGAGCAGGAAAAAGCAAAAAATTTCAAAATTGCACCTTGCAATGCGGAGAAATTACTGTTTGTGCATTTACAATATTCATTGATTTTTGCCATTGAAAAACGTCCAGAAATGATTGAAGCTACTGACTGAATGAAAGGAGCTGGCATCTCACTCTCTTTGAATCTTCTTTATCATGCTAAGAGGAGCAGGAAAAAGCAAAAAAATTCAGAATTGCACCTTGCAATGCGGAGAAATTACAGTTTGTGCATTTACAATATTCATTGATTTTTGCCATTGAAGAACGTCCAGAAATGATTGAAGCTACTGACTGAATGAAAGGAGCTGGCATCTCACTCTCTTTGAATCTTCTTTATCATGCTAAGAGGAGCAGGAAAAAGCAAAAAAATTCAGAATTGCACCTTGCAATGCGGAGAAATTACTGTTTGTGCATTTACAATATTCATTGATTTTTGCCATTGAAAAACGTCCAGAAATGATTGAAGCTACTGACTGAATGAAAGGAGCTGGCATCTCACTCTCTTTGAATCTTCTTTATCATGCTAAGAGGAGCAGGAAAAAGCAAAAAATTTCAGAATTGCACCTTGCAATGCGGAGAAATTACTGTTTGTGCATTTACAATATTCATTGATTTTTGCCATTGAAAAACATGTTATTCATATACCAGAAATGTTTGAAGCTCCTGACTGAATGAAAGGAGCTGGCACCTCACTCTCTTTGAATCTTCTTTATCATGCTAAGAGGAGCAGGAAAAAGCAAAAAATTTCAGAATTGCACCTTGCAATGCGGAGAAATTACTGTTTGTGCATTTACAATATTCATTGATTTTTGCCATTGAAAAACATCATGTTATTCATATACCAGAAATGTTTGAAGCTACTGACTGAATGAAAGGAGCTGACATCTCACTCTCTTTGAATCTTCTTTATCATGCTAAGAGGAGCAGGAAAAAGCAAAAAATTTCAGAATTGCACCTTGCAATGCGGAGAAATTACAGTTCTTGCATTTACAATATTCATTGATTTTTGCCATTGAAGAACGTCCAGAAATGATTGAAGCTACTGACTGAATGAAAGGAGCTGGCATCTCACTCTCTTTGAATCTTCTTTATCATGCTAAGAGGAGCAGGAAAAAGCAAAAAATTTCAGAATTGCACCTTGCAATGCGGAGAAATTACTGTTTGTGCATTTACAATATTCATTGATTTTTGCCATTGAAAAACGTCCAGAAATGATTGAAGCTACTGACTGAATGAAAGGAGCTGGCATCTCACTCTCTTTGAATCTTCTTTATCATGCTAAGAGGAGCAGGAAAAAGCAAAAAATTTCAGAATTGCACCTTGCAATGCGGAGAAATTACTGTTTGTGCATTTACAATATTCATTGATTTTTGCCATTGAAAAACATGTTATTCATATACCAGAAATGTTTGAAGCTCCTGACTGAATGAAAGGAGCTGGCACCTCACTCTCTTTGAATCTTCTTTATCATGCTAAGAGGGGCAGGAAAAAGCAAAAAATTTCAGAATTGCACCTTGCAATGCGGAGAAATTACTGTTTGTGCATTTACAATATTCATTGATTTTTGCCATTGAAAAACGTCCAGAAATGATTGAAGCTACTGACTGAATGAAAGGAGCTGGCATCTCACTCTCTTTGAATCTTCTTTATCATGCTAAGAGGAGCAGGAAAAAGCAAAAAAATTCAGAATTGCACCTTGCAATGCGGAGAAATTACTGTTTGTGCATTTACAATATTCATTGATTTTTGCCATTGAAAAACGTCCAGAAATGATTGAAGCTACTGACTGAATGAAAGGAGCTGGCATCTCACTCTCTTTGAATCTTCTTTATCATGCTAAGAGGAGCAGGAAAAAGCAAAAAATTTCAGAATTGCACCTTGCAATGCGGAGAAATTACTGTTTGTGTATTTACAATATTCATTGATTTTTGCCATTGAAAAACGTCCAGAAATGATTTAAGCTACTGACTGAATGAAAGGAGCTGGCATCTCACTCTCTTTGAATCTTCTTTATCATGCTAAGAGGAGCAGGAAAAAGCAAAAAATTTCAGAATTGCACCTTGCAATGCGGAGAAATTACTGTTTGTGCATTTACAATATTCATTGATTTTTGCCATTGAAAAATATGTTATTCATATACCAGAAATGTTTGAAGCTCCTGACTGAATGAAAGGATCTGGCACCTCACTCTCTTTGAATCTTCTTTATCATGCTAAGAGGAGCAGGAAAAAGCAAAAAATTTCAGAATTGCACCTTGCAATGCGGAGAAATTACTGTTTGTGCATTTACAATATTCATTGATTTTTGCCATTGAAAAACGTCCAGAAATGATTGAAGCTACTGACTGAATGAAAGGAGCTGTCATCTCATTCTCTTTGAATCTTCTTTATCATGCTAAGAGGAGCAGGAAAAAGCAAAAAATTTCAGAATTGCACCTTGCAATGCCGAGAAATTACTGTTTGTGCATTTACAATATTCATTGATTTTTGCCATTGAAAAATGTCCAGAAATGATTGAAGCTACTGACTGAATGAAAGGAGCTGGCATCTCACTCTCTTTGAATCTTCTTTATCATGCTAAGAGGAGCAGGAAAAAGCAAAAAATTTCAGAATTGCGCCTTGCAATGCGGAGAAATTACTGTTTGTGCATTTACAATATTCATTGATTTTTGCGATTGAAAAACATCATGTTATTCATATACCAGAAATGATTGAAGCTACTGACTGAATGAAAGGAGCTGGCATCTCACTCTCTTTGAATCTTCTTTATCATGCTAAGAGGAGCAGGAAAAAGTAAAAAATTTCAGAATTGCACCTTGCAATGCGGAGAAATTACTGTTTGTGCATTTACAATATTCAATGATTTTTGCCATTGAAAAACGTCCAGAAATGATTGAAGCTACTGACTGAACGAAAGGAGCTGGCATCTCACTCTCTTTGAATCTTCTTTATCATGCTAAGAGGAGCAGGAAAAAGCAAAAAATTTCAGAATTGCACCTTGCAATGCGGAGAAATTACTGTTTGTGCATTTACAATATTCATTGATTTTTGCCATTGAAAAACATCATGTTATTCATATACCAGAAATGTTTGAAGCTACTGACTTAATGAAAGGAGCTGGTATCTCACTCTCTTTGAATCTTCTTCATAATGCTAAGAGGAGCAGGAAAAAGCAAAAAATTTCAGAATTGCACCTTGCAATGCGGAGAAATTACTGTTTGTGCATTTACAATATTCATTGATTTTTGCCATTGAAAAACGTCCAGAAATGATTGAAGCTACTGACAATGAAAGGAGCTGGCATCTCACTCTCTTTGAATCTTCTTTATCATGCTAAGAGGAGCAGGAAAAAGCAAAAAATTTCAGAATTGCGCCTTGCAATGCGGAGAAATTACTGTTTGTGCATTTACAATATTCATTGATTTTTGCGATTGAAAAACATCATGTTATTCATATACCAGAAATGATTGAAGCTACTGACTGAATGAAAGGAGCTGGCATCTCACTCTCTTTGAATCTTCTTTATCATGCTAAGAGGAGCAGGAAAAAGTAAAAAAATTCAGAATTGCACCTTGCAATGCGGAGAAATTACTGTTTGTGCATTTACAATATTCAATGATTTTTGCCATTGAAAAACGTCCAGAAATGATTGAAGCTACTGACTGAATGAAAGGAGCTGGCATCTCACTCTCTTTGAATCTTGTTTATCATGCTAAGAGGAGCAGGAAAAAGCAAAAAATTTCAGAATTGCACCTTGCAATGCGGAGAAATTACTGTTTGTGCATTTACAATATTCATTGATTTTTGCCATTGAAAAACGTCCAGAAATGATTGAAGCTACTGACTGAATGAAAGGAGCTGGCATCTCACTCTCTTTGAATCTTCTTTATCATGCTAAGAGGAGCAGGAAAAAGCAAAAAATTTCAGAATTGCACCTTGCAATGCGGAGAAATTACTGTTTGTGCATTTACAATATTCATTGATTTTTGCCATTGAAAAACGTCCAGAAATGATTTAAGCTACTGACTGAATGAAAGGAGCTGGCATCTCACTCTCTTTGAATCTTCTTTATCATGCTAAGAGGAGCAGGAAAAAGCAAAAAATTTCAGAATTGCACCTTGCAATGCGGAGAAATTACTGTTTGTGCATTTACAATATTCATTGATTTTTGCCATTGAAAAATATGTTATTCATATACCAGAAATGTTTGAAGCTCCTGACTGAATGAAAGGATCTGGCACCTCACTCTCTTTGAATCTTCTTTATCATGCTAAGAGGAGCAGGAAAAAGCAAAAAATTTCAGAATTGCACCTTGCAATGCGGAGAAATTACTGTTTGTGCATTTACAATATTCATTGATTTTTGCCATTGAAAAACGTCCAGAAATGATTGAAGCTACTGACTGAATGAAAGGAGCTGTCATCTCATTCTCTTTGAATCTTCTTTATCATGCTAAGAGGAGCAGGAAAAAGCAAAAAATTTCAGAATTGCACCTTGCAATGCGGAGAAATTACTGTTTGTGCATTTACAATATTCATTGATTTTTGCCATTGAAAAACATCATGTTATTCATATACCAGAAATGTTTGAAGCTACTGACTTAATGAAAGGAGCTGGTATCTCACTCTTTGAATCTTCTTCATAATGCTAAGAGGAGCAGGAAAAAGCAAAAAATTTCAGAATTGCGCCTTGCAATGCGGAGAAATTACTGTTTGTGCATTTACAATATTCATTGATTTTTGCCATTGAAAAACGTCCAGAAATGATTGAAGCTACTGACAATGAAAGGAGCTGGCATCTCACTCTCTTTGAATCTTCTTTATCATGCTAAGAGGAGCAGGAAAAAGCAAAAAATTTCAGAATTGCACCTTGCAATGCTGAGAAATTACTGTTTGTGCATATACAAAATTCATTGATTTTTACCATTGAAAAACATCATGTTATTCATATACCAGAAATGATTGAAGCTACTGACTGAATGAAAGGAGCTGGCATCTCACTCTCTTTGAATCTTCTTTATCATGGCTAAGAGGAGCAGGAAAAAGCAAAAAATTTCAGAATTGCACCTTGCAATGCGGAGAAATTACTGTTTGTGCATTTACAATATTCATTGATTTTTGCCATTGAAAAACATCATGTTATTCATATACCAGAAATGTTTGAAGCTACTGACTGAATGAAAGGAACTGAAATCTCACTCTCTTTGAATCTTCTTTATCATGCTAAGAGGAGCAGGAAAAAGCAAAAAATTTCAGAATTGCACCTTGCAATGCGGAGAAATTACTGTTTGTGCATTTACAATATTCATTGATTTTTGCCATTGAAAAACGTCCAGAAATGATTGAAGCTACTGACTGAATGAAAGGAGCTGGCATCTCATTCTCTTTGAATCTTCTTTATCATGCTAAGAGGAGCAGGAAAAAGCAAAAAATTTCAGAATTGCACCTTGCAATGCCGAGAAATTACTGTTTGTGCATTTACAATATTCATTGATTTTTGCCATTGAAAAATGTCCAGAAATGATTGAAGCTACTGACTGAATGAAAGGAGCTGGCATCTCACTCTCTTTGAATCTTCTTTATCATGCTAAGAGGAGCAGGAAAAAGCAAAAAATTTCAGAATTGCGCCTTGCAATGCGGAGAAATTACTGTTTGTGCATTTACAAAATTCATTGATTTTTGCCATTGAAAAACATCATGTTATTCATATGCCAGGAATGATTGACGCTACTGACTGAAGGAAAGGAGCTGGCATCTCACTCTCTTTGAATCTTCTTTATCATGCTAAGAGGAGCAGGAAAAAGCAAAAAATTTCAGAATTGCACCTTGCAATGCGGAGAAATTACTGTTTGTGCATTTACAATATTCATTGATTTTTGCCATTGAAAAACGTCCAGAAATGATTGAAGCTACTGACTGAATGAAAGGAGCTGGCATCTCACTCTCTTTGAATCTTCTTTATCATGCTAAGAGGAGCAGGAAAAAGCAAAAAATTTCAGAATTGCTCCTTGCAATGCGGAGAAATTACTGTTTGTGCATTTACAATATTCATTGATTTTTGCGATTGAAAAACATCATGTTATTCATATACCAGAAATGATTGAAGCTACTGACTGAATGAAAGGAGCTGGCATCTCACTCTCTTTGAATCTTCTTTATCATGCTAAGAGGAGCAGGAAAAAGTAAAAAATTTCAGAATTGCACCTTGCAATGCGGAGAAATTACTGTTTGTGCATTTACAATATTCAATGATTTTTGCCATTGAAAAACGTCCAGAAATGATTGAAGCTACTGACTGAACGAAAGGAGCTGGCATCTCACTCTCTTTGAATCTTCTTTATCATGCTAAGAGGAGCAGGAAAAAGCAAAAAATTTCAGAATTGCTCCTTGCAATGCGGAGAAATTACTGTTTGTGCATTTACAATATTCATTGATTTTTGCCATTGAAAAACATCATGTTATTCATATACCAGAAATGTTTGAAGCTACTGACTTAATGAAACGAGCTGGTATCTCACTCTTTGAATCTTCTTCATAATGCTAAGAGGAGCAGGAAAAAGCAAAAAATTTCAGAATTGCGCCTTGCAATGCGGAGAAATTACTGTTTGTGCATTTACAATATTCATTGATTTTTGCCATTGAAAAACGTCCAGAAATGATTGAAGCTACTGACAATGAAAGGAGCTGGCATCTCACTCTCTTTGAATCTTCTTTATCATGCTAAGAGGAGCAGGAAAAAGCAAAAAATTTCAGAATTGCACCTTGCAATGCTGAGAAATTACTGTTTGTGCATTTACAAAATTCATTGATTTTTACCATTGAAAAACATCATGTTATTCATATACCAGAAATGATTGAAGCTACTGACTGAATGAAAGGAGCTGGCATCTCACTCTCTTTGAATCTTCTTTATCATGGCTAAGAGGAGCAGGAAAAAGCAAAAAATTTCAGAATTGCACCTTGCAATGCGGAGAAATTACTGTTTGTGCATTTACAATATTCATTGATTTTTGCCATTGAAAAACATCATGTTATTCATATACCAGAAATGTTTGAAGCTACTGACTGAATGAAAGGAACTGACATCTCACTCTCTTTGAATCTTCTTTATCATGCTAAGAGGAGCAGGAAAAAGCAAAAAATTTCAGAATTGCACCTTGCAATGCGGAGAAATTACTGTTTGTGCATTTACAATATTCATTGATTTTTGCCATTGAAAAACGTCCAGAAATGATTGAAGCTACTGACTGAATGAAAGGAGCTGGCATCTCACTCTCTTTGAATCTTCTTTATCATGCTAAGAGGAGCAGGAAAAAGCAAAAAATTTCAGAATTGCACCTTGCAATGCGGAGAAATTACTGTTTGTGCATTTACAATATTCATTGATTTTTGCCATTGAAAAACGTCCAGAAATGATTGAAGCTACTGACTGAATGAAAGGAGCTGGCATCTCACTCTCTTTGAATCTTCTTTATCATGCTAAGAGGAGCAGGAAAAAGCAAAAAATTTCAGAATTGCACCTTGCAATGCGGAGAAATTACAGTTTGTGCATTTACAATATTCATTGATTTTTGCCATTGAAAAACGTCCAGAAATGATTGAAGCTACTGACTGAATAAAAGGAGCTGGCATCTCACTCTCTTTGAGTCTTCTTTATCATGCTAAGAGGAGCAGGAAAAAGCAAAAAATTTCAGAATTGCACCTTGCAATGCGGAGTAATTACTATTTGTGCATTTACAATATTCATTGATTTTTGCCATTGAAAAACGTCCAGAAATGATTGAAGCTACTGACTGAATGAAAGGAGCTGGCATCTCACTCTCTTTGAATCTTCTTTATCATGCTAAGAGGAGAAGGAAAAAGCAAAAAATTTCAGAATTGCACCTTGCAATGCGGAGAAATTACTGTTTGTGCATTTACAATATTCATTGATTTTTGACATTGAAAAACATGTTATTCATATACCAGAAATGTTTGAAGCTCCTGACTGAATGAAAGGAGCTGGCATCTCACTCTCTTTGAATCTTCTTTATCATGCTAAGAGGAGCAGGAAAAAGCAAAAAATTTCAGAATTGCACCTTGCAATGCGGAGAAATTACTGTTTGTGCATTTACAATATTCATTGATTTTTGCCATTGAAAAACGTCCAGAAATGATTGAAGCTACTGACTGAATGAAAGGAGCTGGCATCTCACTCTCTTTGAATCTTCTTTATCATGCTTAGAGGAGCAGGAAAAAGCAAAAAATTTCAGAATTGCACCTTGCAATGCGGAGAAATTACTGTTTGTGCATTTACAATATTCATTGATTTTTGCCATTGAAAAATGTCCAGAAATGATTGAAGCTACTGACTGAATGAAAGGAGCTGGCATCTCACTCTCTTTGAATCTTCTTTATCATGCTAAGAGGAGCAGGAAAAAGCAAAAAATTTCAGAATTGCGCCTTGCAATGCGGAGAAATTACTGTTTGTGCATTTACAAAATTCATTGATTTTTGCCATTGAAAAACATCATGTTATTCATATACCAGAAATGATTGAAGCTACTGACTGAAGGAAAGGAGCTGGCATCTCACTCTCTTTGAATCTTCTTTATCATGCTAAGAGGAGCAGGAAAAAGCAAAAAATTTCAGAATTGCACCTTGCAATGCGGAGAAATTACTGTTTGTGCATTTACAATATTCATTGATTTTTGCCATTGAAAAACGTCCAGAAATGATTGAAGCTACTGACTGAATGAAAGGAGCTGGCATCTCACTCTCTTTGAATCTTCTTTATCATGCTAAGAGGAGCAGGAAAAAGCAAAAAATTTCAGAATTGCACCTTGCAATGCGGAGAAATTACTGTTTGTGCATTTACAATATTCATTGATTTTTGCCATTGAAAAATGTCCAGAAATGATTGAAGCTACTGACTGAATGAAAGGAGCTGGCATCTCACTCTCTTTGAATCTTCTTTATCATGCTAAGAGGAGCAGGAAAAAGCAAAAAATTTCAGAATTGCGCCTTGCAATGCGGAGAAATTACTGTTTGTGCATTTACAAAATTCATTGATTTTTGCCATTGAAAAACATCATGTTATTCATATACCAGAAATGTTTGAAGCTACTGACTGAATGAAAGGAGCTGGTATCTCACTCTCTTTGAATCTTCTTCATAATGCTAAGAGGAGCAGGAAAAAGCAAAAAATTTCAGAATTGCACCTTGCAATGCGGAGAAATTACTGTTTGTGCATTTACAATATTCATTGATTTTTGCCATTGGAAAACGTCCAGAAATGATTGAAGCTACTGACAATGAAAGGAGCTGGCATCTCACTCTCTTTGAATCTTCTTTATCATGCTAAGAGGAGCAGGAAAAAGCAAAAAATTTCAGAATTGCACCTTGCAATGCTGAGAAATTACTGTTTGTGCATTTACAAAATTCATTGATTTTTGCCATTGAAAAACATCATGTTATTCATATACCAGAAATGATTGAAGCTACTGACTGAATGAAAGGAGCTGGCATCTCACTCTCTTTGAATCTTCTTTATCATGCTAAGAGGAGCAGGAAAAAGCAAAAAATTTCAGAATTGCACCTTGCAATGCGGAGAAATTACTGTTTGTGCATTTACAATATTCATTGATTTTTGCCATTGAAAAACATCATGTTATTCATATACCAGAAATGTTTGAAGCTACTTACTGAATGAAAGGAGCTGACATCTCACTCTCTTTGAATCTTCTTTATCATGCTAAGAGGAGCAGGAAAAAGCAAAAAATTTCAGAATTGCACCTTGCAATGCGGAGAAATTACTGTTTGTGCATTTACAATATTCATTGATTTTTGCCATTGAAAAACGTCCAGAAATGATTGAAGCTACTGACTGAATGAAAGGAGCTGGCATCTCACTCTCTCTGAAACTTCTTTATCATGCTAAGAGGAGCAGGAAAAAGCAAAAAATTTCAGAATTGCACCTTGCAATGCGGAGAAATTACTGTTTGTGCATTTACAATATTCATTGATTTTTGCCATTGAAAAACGTCCAGAAATGATTGAAGCTACTGACTGAATGAAAGGAGCTGGCATCTCACTCTCTTTGAATCTTCTTTATCATGCTAAGAGGAGCAGGAAAAAGCAAAAAATTTCAGAATTGCACCTTGCAATGCGGAGAAATTACAGTTTGTGCATTTACAATATTCATTGATTTTTGCCATTGAAAAACGTCCAGAAATGATTGAAGCTACTGACTGAATGAAAGGAGCTGGCATCTCACTCTCTTTGAATCTTCTTTATCATGCTAAGAGGAGCAGGAAAAAGCAAAAAATTTCAGAATTGCACCTTGCAATGCGGAGAAATTACTGTTTGTGCATTTACAATATTCATTGATTTTTGCCATTGAAAAACGTCCAGAAATGATTGAAGCTACTGACTGAATGAAAGGAGCTGGCATCTCACTCTCTTTGAATCTTCTTTATCATGCTAAGAGTAGCAGGAAAAAGCAAAAAATTTCAAAATTGCACCTTGCAATGACGAGAAATTACTGTTTGTGCATTTACAATATTCATTGATTTTTGTAATTGAAAAACATGTTATTCATATACCAGAAATGTTTGAAGCTCCTGACTGAATGAAAGGAGCTGGCACCTCACTCTCTTTGAATCTTCTTTATCATGCTAAGAGGAGCAGGAAAAAGCAAAAAATTTCAGAATTGCACCTTGCAATGCGGAGAAATTACTGTTTGTGCATTTACAATATTCATTGATTTTTGCCATTGAAAAACGTCCAGAAATGATTGAAGCTACTGACTGAATGAAAGGAGCTGGCATCTCACTCTCTCTGAATCTTCTTTATCATGCTAAGAGGAGCAGGAAAAAGCAAAAAATTTCAGAATTGCACCTTGCAATGCGGAGAAATTACTGTTTGTGCATTTACAATATTCATTGATTTTTGCCATTGAAAAATGTCCAGAAATGATTGAAGCTACTGACTGAATGAAAGGAGCTGGCATCTCACTCTCTTTGAATCTTCTTTATCATGCTAAGAGGAGCAGGAAAAAGCAAAAAATTTCAGAATTGCACCTTGCAATGTGGAGAAATTACTGTTTGTGCATTTACAATATTCATTGATTTTTGCCATTGAAAAACGTCCAGAAATTATTGAAGCTACTGACTGAATGAAAGGAGCTGGCATCTCACTCTCTTTGAATCTTCTTTATCATGCTAAGAGGAGCAGGAAAAAGCAAAAAATTTCAGAATTGCACCTTGCAATGCGGAGAAATTACTGTTTGTGCATTTACAATATTCATTGATTTTTGCGATTGAAAAACATCATGTTATTCATATACCAGAAATGATTGAAGCTACTGACTGAATGAAAGGAGCTGGCATCTCACTCTCTTTGAATCTTCTTTATCATGCTAAGAGGAGCAGGAAAAAGTAAAAAATTTCAGAATTGCACCTTGCAATGCGGAGAAATTACTGTTTGTGCATTTACAATATTCAATGATTTTTGCCATTGAAAAACGTCCAGAAATGATTGAAGCTACTGACTGAATGAAAGGAGCTGGCATCTCACTCTCTTTGAATCTTGTTTATCATGCTAAGAGGAGCACGAAAAAGCAAAAAATTTCAGAATTGCACCTTGCAATGCGGAGAAATTACTGTTTGTGCATTTACAATATTCATTGATTTTTGCCATTGAAAAACATCATGTTATTCATATACCAGAAATGTTTGAAGCTACTTACTGAATGAAAGGAGCTGACATCTCACTCTCTTTGAATCTTCTTTATCATGCTAAGAGGAGCAGGAAAAAGCAAAAAATTTCAGAATTGCACCTTGCAATGCGGAGAAATTACTGTTTGTGCATTTACAATATTCATTGATTTTTGCCATTGAAAAACGTCCAGAAATGATTGAAGCTACTGACTGAATGAAAGGAGCTGGCATCTCACTCTCTCTGAAACTTCTTTATCATGCTAAGAGGAGCAGGAAAAAGCAAAAAATTTCAGAATTGCACCTTGCAATGCGGAGAAATTACTGTTTGTGCATTTACAATATTCATTGATTTTTGCCATTGAAAAACGTCCAGAAATGATTGAAGCTACTGACTGAATGAAAGGAGCTGGCATCTCACTCTCTTTGAATCTTCTTTATCATGCTAAGAGGAGCAGGAAAAAGCAAAAAATTTCAGAATTGCACCTTGCAATGCGGAGAAATTACAGTTTGTGCATTTACAATATTCATTGATTTTTGCCATTGAAAAACGTCCAGAAATGATTGAAGCTACTGACTGAATGAAAGGAGCTGGCATCTCACTCTCTTTGAATCTTCTTTATCATGCTAAGAGGAGCAGGAAAAAGCAAAAAATTTCAGAATTGCACCTTGCAATGCGGAGAAATTACTGTTTGTGCATTTACAATATTCATTGATTTTTGCCATTGAAAAACGTCCAGAAATGATTGAAGCTACTGACTGAATGAAAGGAGCTGGCATCTCACTCTCTTTGAATCTTCTTTATCATGCTAAGAGTAGCAGGAAAAAGCAAAAAATTTCAAAATTGCACCTTGCAATGACGAGAAATTACTGTTTGTGCATTTACAATATTCATTGATTTTTGTAATTGAAAAACATGTTATTCATATACCAGAAATGTTTGAAGCTCCTGACTGAATGAAAGGAGCTGGCACCTCACTCTCTTTGAATCTTCTTTATCATGCTAAGAGGAGCAGGAAAAAGCAAAAAATTTCAGAATTGCACCTTGCAATGCGGAGAAATTACTGTTTGTGCATTTACAATATTCATTGATTTTTGCCATTGAAAAACGTCCAGAAATGATTGAAGCTACTGACTGAATGAAAGGAGCTGGCATCTCACTCTCTCTGAATCTTCTTTATCATGCTAAGAGGAGCAGGAAAAAGCAAAAAATTTCAGAATTGCACCTTGCAATGCGGAGAAATTACTGTTTGTGCATTTACAATATTCATTGATTTTTGCCATTGAAAAATGTCCAGAAATGATTGAAGCTACTGACTGAATGAAAGGAGCTGGCATCTCACTCTCTTTGAATCTTCTTTATCATGCTAAGAGGAGCAGGAAAAAGCAAAAAATTTCAGAATTGCACCTTGCAATGTGGAGAAATTACTGTTTGTGCATTTACAATATTCATTGATTTTTGCCATTGAAAAACGTCCAGAAATTATTGAAGCTACTGACTGAATGAAAGGAGCTGGCATCTCACTCTCTTTGAATCTTCTTTATCATGCTAAGAGGAGCAGGAAAAAGCAAAAAATTTCAGAATTGCACCTTGCAATGCGGAGAAATTACTGTTTGTGCATTTACAATATTCATTGATTTTTGCGATTGAAAAACATCATGTTATTCATATACCAGAAATGATTGAAGCTACTGACTGAATGAAAGGAGCTGGCATCTCACTCTCTTTGAATCTTCTTTATCATGCTAAGAGGAGCAGGAAAAAGTAAAAAATTTCAGAATTGCACCTTGCAATGCGGAGAAATTACTGTTTGTGCATTTACAATATTCAATGATTTTTGCCATTGAAAAACGTCCAGAAATGATTGAAGCTACTGACTGAATGAAAGGAGCTGGCATCTCACTCTCTTTGAATCTTGTTTATCATGCTAAGAGGAGCACGAAAAAGCAAAAAATTTCAGAATTGCACCTTGCAATGCGGAGAAATTACTGTTTGTGCATTTACAATATTCATTGATTTTTGCCATTGAAAAACGTCCAGAAATGATTGAAGCTACTGACTGAATGAAAGGAGCTGGCATCTCACTCTCTTTGAATCTTCTTTATCATGCTAAGAGGAGCAGGAAAAAGCAAAAAATTTCAGAATTGCACCTTGCAATGCGGAGAAATTACTGTTTGTGCATTTACTATATTCATTGATTTTTGCCATTGAAAAACATCGTTATTCATATACCAGAAATGATTGAAGCTACTGACTGAATGAAAGAGCTGGCATCTCACTCTCTTTGAATCTTCTTTATCATGCTAAGAGGAGCAGGAAAAAGTAAAAAATTTCAGAATTGCACCTTGCAATGCGGAGAAATTACTGTTTGTGCATTTACAATATTCATTGATTTTTGCCATTGAAAAACATCATGTTATTCATATACCAGAAATGATTGAAGCTACTGACTGAATGAAAGGAGCTGGCATCTCACTCTCTTTGAATCTTCTTTATCATGCTAAGAGGAGCAGGAAAAAGTAAAAAATTTCAGAATTGCACCTTGCAATGCGGAGAAATTACTGTTTGTGCATTTACAATATTCAATGATTTTTGCCATTGAAAAACGTCCAGAAATGATTGAAGCTACTGACTGAATGAAAGGAGCTGGCATCTCACTCTCTTTGAATCTTGTTTATCATGCTAAGAGGAGCACGAAAAAGCAAAAAATTTCAGAATTGCACCTTGCAATGCGGAGAAATTACTGTTTGTGCATTTACAATATTCATTGATTTTTGCCATTGAAAAACGTCCAGAAATGATTGAAGCTACTGACTGAATGAAAGGAGCTGGCATCTCACTCTCTTTGAATCTTCTTTATCATGCTAAGAGGAGCAGGAAAAAGCAAAAAATTTCAGAATTGCACCTTGCAATGCGGAGAAATTACTGTTTGTGCATTTACTATATTCATTGATTTTTGCCATTGAAAAACATCGTTATTCATATACCAGAAATGATTGAAGCTACTGACTGAATGAAAGAGCTGGCATCTCACTCTCTTTGAATCTTCTTTATCATGCTAAGAGGAGCAGGAAAAAGTAAAAAATTTCAGAATTGCACCTTGCAATGCGGAGAAATTACTGTTTGTGCATTTACAATATTCATTGATTTTTGCCATTGAAAAACATCATGTTATTCATATACCAGAAATGATTGAAGCTACTGACTGAATGAAAGGAGCTGGCATCTCACTCTCTTTGAATCTTCTTTATCATGCTAAGAGGAGCAGGAAAAAGTAAAAAATTTCAGAATTGCACCTTGCAATGCAGAGAAATTAATGTTTGTGCATTTACAATATTCAATGATTTTTGCCATTGAAAAACGTCCAGAAATGATTGAAGCTACTGACTGAACGAAAGGAGCTGGCATCTCGCTCTCTTTAAATCTTCTTTATCATGCAAAGAGGAGCAGGAAAAAGCAAAAAATTTCAGAATTGCACCTTGCAATGCGGAGAAATCACTGTTTGTGCATTTAAAATATTCATTGATTTTTGCCATTGAAAAACATCATGTTATTCATATACCAGAAATGTTTGAAGCTACTGACTGAATGAAAGGAGCTGGCATCTCACTCTCTTTGAATCTTCTTTATCATGCTAAGAGGAGCAGGAAAAAGCAAAAAATTTCAGAATTGCACCTTGCAATGCGGAGAAATTACTGTTTGTGCATTTACAATATTCATTGATTTTTGCCATTGAAAAACGTCCAGAAATGATTGAAGCTACTGACTGAATGAAAGGAGCTGGCATCTCACTCTCTTTGAATCTTCTTTATCATGCTAAGAGGAGCAGGAAAAAGCAAAAAATTTCAGAATTGCACCTTGCAATGCGGAGAAATTACAGTTTGTGCATTTACAATATTCATTGATTTTTGCCATTGAAAAACGTCCAGAAATGATTGAAGCTACTGACTGAATGAAAGGAGCTGGCATCTCACTCTCTTTGAATCTTCTTTATCATGCTAAGAGGAGCAGGAAAAAGCAAAAAATTTCAGACTTGCACCTTGCAATGCGGAGAAATTACTGTTTGTGCATTTACAATATTCATTGATTTTTGCCATTGAAAAACATCATGTTATTCATATACCAGAAATGTTTGAAGCTACTGACTGAATCAAAGGAGCTGGCATCTCACTCTCTTTGAATCTTCTTTATCATGCTAAGAGGAGCAGGAAAAAGCAAAAAATTTCAGAATTGCACCTTGCAATGCGGAGAAATTAGTTTGTGCATTTACAATATTCATTGATTTTTGCCATTGAAAAACGTCCAGAAATGATTGAAGCTACTGACTGAATGAAAGGAGCTGGCATCTCACTCTCTTTGAATCTTCTTTATCATGCTAAGAGGAGCAGGAAAAAGCAAAAAATTTCAGAATTGCACCTTGCAATGCGGAGAAATTACTGTTTGTGCATTTACAATATTCATTGATTTTTGCCATTGAAAAACGTCCAGAAATGATTGAAGCTACTGACTGAATGAAAGGAGCTGGCATCTCACTCTCTTTGAATCTTCTTTATCATGCTAAGAGGAGCAGGAAAAAGCAAAAAATTTCAGAATTGCACCTTGCAATGCGGAGAAATTACTGTTTGTGCATTTACAATATTCATTGATTTTTGCCATTGAAAAACATGTTATTCATATACCAGAAATGTTTGAAGCTACTGACTGAATGAAAGGAGCTGGCACCTCACTCTCTTTGAATCTTCTTTATCATGCTAAGAGGAGCGGGAAAAAGCAAAAAATTTCAGAATTGCACCTTGCAATGCGGAGAAATTACTGTTTGTGCATTTACAATATTCATTGATTTTTGCCATTGAAAAACGTCCAGAAATGATTGAAGGTACTGACTGAATGAAAGGAGCTGGCATCTCACTCTCTTTGAATCTTCTTTATCATGCTAAGAGGAGCAGGAAAAAGCAAAAAATTTCAGAATTGCACCTTGCAATGCGGAGAAATTACTGTTTGTGCATTTACAATATTCATTGATTTTTGCCATTGAAAAACATCATGTTATTCATATACCAGAAATGTTTGAAGCTACTGACTGAATGAAAGGAGTTGGCATCTCACTCTCTTTGAATCTTCTTTATCATGCTAAGAGGAGCAGGAAAAAGCAAAAAATTTCAGAATTGCACCTTGCAATGCGGAGAAATTACTGTTTGTGCATTTACAATATTCATTGATTTTTGCCATTGAAAAACATCATGTTATTCATATACCAGAAATGTTTGAAGCTACTGACTGAATGAAAGGAGCTGGCATCTCACTCTCTTTGAATCTTCTTTATCATGCTAAGAGGAGCAGGAAAAAGCAAAAAATTTTAGAATTGCACATTGCAATGTGGAGAAATTACTGTTTGTGCATTTACAATATTCATTGATTTTTACCATTGAAAAACGTCCAGAAATGATTGAAGCTACTGACTGAATGAAAGTAGCTGGCATCTCACTCTCTTTGAATCTTCTTTATCATGCTAAGAGGAGCAGGAAAAAGCAAAAAATTTCAGACTTGCACCTTGCAATGCGGAGAAATTACTGTTTGTGCATTTACAATATTCATTGATTTTTGCCATTGAAAAACATCATGTTATTCATATACCAGAAATGTTTGAAGCTACTGACTGAATGAAAGGAGCTGGCATCTCACTCTCTTTGAATCTTCTTTATCATGCTAAGAGGAGCAGGAAAAAGCAAAAAATTTCAGAATTGCACCTTGCAATGCGGAGAAATTACTGTTTGTGCATTTACAATATTCATTGATTATTGCCATTGAAAAACGTCCAGAAATGATTGAAGCTACTGACTGAATGAAAGGAGCTGGCATCTCACTCTCTTTGAATCTTCTTTATCATGCTAAGAGGAGCAGGAAAAAGCAAAAAATTTCAGAATTGCACCTTGCAATGCGGAGAAATTACTGTTTGTGCATTTACAATATTCATTGATTTTTGCCATTGAAAAACGTCCAGAAATGATTGAAGCTACTGACTGAATGAAAGGAGCTGGCATCTCACTCTCTTTGAATCTTCTTTATCATGCTAAGAGGAGCAGGAAAAAGCAAAAAATTTCAGAATTGCACCTTGCAATGCGGAGAAATTACTGTTTGTGCATTTACAATATTCATTGATTTTTGCCATTGAAAAACATGTTATTCATATACCAGAAATGTTTGAAGCTACTGACTGAATGAAAGGAGCTGGCACCTCACTCTCTTTGAATCTTCTTTATCATGCTAAGAGGAGCGAGAAAAAGCAAAAAATTTCAGAATTGCACCTTGCAATGCGGAGAAATTACTGTTTGTGCATTTATAATATTCAATGATTTTTGCCATTGAAAAACGTCCAGAAATGATTGAAGCTACTGACTGAACGAAAGGAGCTGGCATCTCACTCTCTTTGAATCTTCTTTATCATGCTAAGAGGAGCAGGAAAAAGCAAAAAATTTCAGAATTGCACCTTGCAATGCGGAGAAATTACTGTTTGTGCATTTACAATATTCATTGATTTTTGCCATTGAAAAACGTCCAGAAATGATTGAAGCTACTGACTGAATGAAAGGAGCTGGCATCTCACTCTCTTTGAATCTTCTTTATCATGCTAAGAGGAGCAGGAAAAAGCAAAAAATTTCAGAATTGCACCTTGCAATGCGGAGAAATTACTGTTTGTGCATTTACAATATTCATTGATTTTTGCCATTGAAAAACATCATGTTATTCATATACCAGAAATGTTTGAAGCTACTGGCTGAATGAAAGGAGCTGACATCTCACTCTCTTTGAATCTTCTTTATCATGCTAAGAGGAGCAGGAAAAAGCAAAAAATTTCAGAATTGCACCTTGCAATGCGGAGAAATTACTGTTTGTGCATTTACAATATTCATTGATTTTTGCCATTGAAAAACGTCCAGAAATGATTGAAGCTACTGACTGAATGAAAGGAGCTGGCATCTCACTCTCTTTGAATCTTCTTTATCATGCTAAGAGGAGCAGGAAAAAGCAAAAAATTTCAGAATTGCACCTTGCAATGCGGAGAAATTACTGTTTGTGCATTTACAATATTCATTGATTTTTGCCATTGAAAAACATCATGTTATTCATATACCAGAAATGTTTGAAGCTACTGACTGAATGAAAGGAGCTGGCATCTCACTCTCTTTGAATCTTCTTTATCATGCTAAGAGGAGCAGGAAAAAGCAAAAAATTTCAGAATTGCACCTTGCAATGTGGAGAAATTACTGTTTGTGCATTTACAATATTCATTGATTTTTGCCATTGAAAAACATCATGTTATTCATATACCAGAAATGTTTGAAGCTACTGACTGAATGAAAGGAGCTGGCATCTCACTCTCTTTGAATCTTCTTTATCATGCTAAGAGGAGCAGGAAAAAGCAAAAAATTTCAGAATTGCACCTTGCAATGTGGAGAAATTACTGTTTGTGCATTTACAATATTCATTGATTTTTACCATTGAAAAACGTCCAGAAATGATTGAAGCTACTGACTGAATGAAAGTAGCTGGCATCTCACTCTCTTTGAATCTTCTTTATCATGCTAAGAGGAGCAGGAAAAAGCAAAAAATTTCAGACTTGCACCTTGCAATGCGGAGAAATTACTGTTTGTGCATTTACAATATTCATTGATTTTTGCCATTGAAAAACATCATGTTATTCATATACCAGAAATGTTTGAAGCTACTGACTGAATGAAAGGAGCTGGCATCTCACTCTCTTTGAATCTTCTTTATCATGCTAAGAGGAGCAGGAAAAAGCAAAAAATTTCAGAATTGCACCTTGCAATGTGGAGAAATTACTGATTGTGCATTTACAATATTCATTGATTTTTACCATTGAAAAACGTCCAGAAATGATTGAAGCTACTGACTGAATGAAAGTAGCTGGCATCTCACTCTCTTTGAATCTTCTTTATCATGCTAAGAGGAGCAGGAAAAAGCAAAAAATTTCAGACTTGCACCTTGCAATGCGGAGAAATTACTGTTTGTGCATTTACAATATTCATTGATTTTTGCCATTGAAAAACATCATGTTATTCATATACCAGAAATGTTTGAAGCTACTGACTGAATCAAAGGAGCTGGCATCTCACTCTCTTTGAATCTTCTTTATCATGCTAAGAGGAGCAGGAAAAAGCAAAAAATTTCAGAATTGCACCTTGCAATGCGGAGAAATTACTGTTTGTGCATTTACAATATTCATTGATTTTTGCCATTGAAAAACGTCCAGAAATGATTGAAGCTACTGACTGAATGAAAGGAGCTGGCATCTCACTCTCTTTGAATCTTCTTTATCATGCTAAGAGGAGCAGGAAAAAGCAAAAAATTTCAGAATTGCACCTTGCAATGCGGAGAAATTACTGTTTGTGCATTTACAATATTCATTGATTTTTGCCATTGAAAAACGTCCAGAAATGATTGAAGCTACTGACTGAATGAAAGGAGCTGGCATCTCACTCTCTTTGAATCTTCTTTATCATGCTAAGAGGAGCAGGAAAAAGCAAAAAATTTCAGAATTGCACCTTGCAATGCGGAGAAATTACTGTTTGTGCATTTACAATATTCATTGATTTTTGCCATTGAAAAACATCATGTTATTCATATACCAGAAATGTTTGAAGCTACTGACTGAATGAAAGGAGTTGGCATCTCACTCTCTTTGAATCTTCTTTATCATGCTAAGAGGAGCAGGAAAAAGCAAAAAATTTCAGAATTGCACCTTGCAATGCGGAGAAATTACTGTTTGTGCATTTACAATATTCATTGATTTTTGCCATTGAAAAACATCATGTTATTCATATACCAGAAATGTTTGAAGCTACTGACTGAATGAAAGGAGCTGGCATCTCACTCTCTTTGAATCTTCTTTATCATGCTAAGAGGAGCAGGAAAAAGCAAAAAATTTTAGAATTGCACATTGCAATGTGGAGAAATTACTGTTTGTGCATTTACAATATTCATTGATTTTTACCATTGAAAAACGTCCAGAAATGATTGAAGCTACTGACTGAATGAAAGTAGCTGGCATCTCACTCTCTTTGAATCTTCTTTATCATGCTAAGAGGAGCAGGAAAAAGCAAAAAATTTCAGACTTGCACCTTGCAATGCGGAGAAATTACTGTTTGTGCATTTACAATATTCATTGATTTTTGCCATTGAAAAACATTATGTTATTCATATACCAGAAATGTTTGAAGCTACTGACTGAATGAAAGGAGCTGGCATCTCACTCTCTTTGAATCTTCTTTATCATGCTAAGAGGAGCAGGAAAAAGCAAAAAATTTCAGAATTGCACCTTGCAATGCGGAGAAATTACTGTTTGTGCATTTACAATATTCATTGATTTTTGCCATTGAAAAACGTCCAGAAATGATTGAAGCTACTGACTGAATGAAAGGAGCTGGCATCTCACTCTCTTTGAATCTTCTTTATCATGCTAAGAGGAGCAGGAAAAAGCAAAAAATTTCAGAATTGCACCTTGCAATGCGGAGAAATTACTGTTTGTGCATTTACAATATTCATTGATTTTTGCCATTGAAAAACGTCCAGAAATGATTGAAGCTACTGACTGAATGAAAGGAGCTGGCATCTCACTCTCTTTGAATCTTCTTTATCATGCTAAGAGGAGCAGGAAAAAGCAAAAAATTTCAGAATTGCACCTTGCAATGCGGAGAAATTACTGTTTGTGCATTTACAATATTCATTGATTTTTGCCATTGAAAAACATGTTATTCATATACCAGAAATGTTTGAAGCTACTGACTGAATGAAAGGAGCTGGCACCTCACTCTCTTTGAATCTTCTTTATCATGCTAAGAGGAGCGAGAAAAAGCAAAAAATTTCAGAATTGCACCTTGCAATGCGGAGAAATTACTGTTTGTGCATTTACAATATTCATTGATTTTTGCCATTGAAAAACGTCCAGAAATGATTGAAGGTACTGACTGAATGAAAGGAGCTGGCATCTCACTCTCTTTGAATCTTCTTTATCATGCTAAGAGGAGCAGGAAAAAGCAAAAAATTTCAGAATTGCACCTTGCAATGCGGAGAAATTACTGTTTGTGCATTTACAATATTCATTGATTTTTGCCATTGAAAAACGTCCAGAAATGATTGAAGCTACTGACTGAATGAAAGGAGCTGGCATCTCACTCTCTTTGAATGTTCTTTATCATGCTAAGAGGAGCAGGAAAAAGCAAAAAATTTCAGAATTGCACCTTGCAATGTGGAGAAATTACTGTTTGTGCATTTACAATATTCATTGATTTTTACCATTGAAAAACGTCCAGAAATGATTGAAGCTACTGACTGAATGAAAGTAGCTGGCATCTCACTCTCTTTGAATCTTCTTTATCATGCTAAGAGGAGCAGGAAAAAGCAAAAATTTTCAGACTTGCACCTTGCAATGCGGAGAAATTACTGTTTGTGCATTTACAATATTCATTGATTTTTGCCATTGAAAAACGTCCAGAAATGATTGAAGGTACTGACTGAATGAAAGGAGCTGGCATCTCACTCTCTTTGAATCTTCTTTATCATGCTAAGAGGAGCAGGAAAAAGCAAAAAATTTTAGAATTGCACATTGCAATGTGGAGAAATTACTGTTTGTGCATTTACAATATTCATTGATTTTTACCATTGAAAAACGTCCAGAAATGATTGAAGCTACTGACTGAATGAAAGTAGCTGGCATCTCACTCTCTTTGAATCTTCTTTATCATGCTAAGAGGAGCAGGAAAAAGCAAAAAATTTCAGACTTGCACCTTGCAATGCGGAGAAATTACTGTTTGTGCATTTACAATATTCATTGATTTTTGCCATTGAAAAACATCATGTTATTCATATACCAGAAATGTTTGAAGCCACTGACTGAATGAAAGGAGCTGGCATCTCACTCTTTTTGAATCTTCTTTATCCTGCTAAGAGGAGCAGGAAAAAGCAAAAAATTTCAGAATTGCACCTTGCAATGCGGAGAAATTACTGTTTGTGCATTTACAATATTCATTGATTTTTGCCATTGAAAAACGTCCAGAAATGATTGAAGCTACTGACTGAATGAAAGGAGCTGGCATCTCACTCTCTTTGTATCTTCTTTATCATGCTAAGAGGAGCAGGAAAAAGCAAAAAATTTCAGAATTGCACCTTGCAATGCGGAGAAATTACTGTTTGTGCATTTACAATATTCATTGATTTTTGCCATTGAAAAACGTCCAGAAATGATTGAAGCTACTGACTGAATGAAAGGAGCTGGCATCTCACTCTCTTTGAATCTTCTTTATCATGCTAAGAGGAGCAGGAAAAAGCAAAAAATTTCAGAATTGCACGTTGCAATGCGGAGAAATTACTGTTTGTGCATTTACAATATTCATTGATTTTTGCCATTGAAAAACATGTTATTCATATACCAGAAATGTTTGAAGCTACTGACTGAATGAAAGGAGCTGGCACCTCACTCTCTTTGAATCTTCTTTATCATGCTAAGAGGAGCGGGAAAAAGCAAAAAATTTCAGAATTGCACCTTGCAATGCGGAGAAATTACTGTTTGTGCATTTACAATATTCATTGATTTTTGCCATTGAAAAACGTCCAGAAATGATTGAAGGTACTGACTGAATGAAAGGAGCTGGCATCTCACTCTCTTTGAATCTTCTTTATCATGCTAAGAGGAGCAGGAAAAAGCAAAAAATTTCAGAATTGCACCTTGCAATGCGGAGAAATTACTGTTTGTGCATTTACAATATTCATTGATTTTTGCCATTGAAAAACGTCCAGAAATGATTGAAGCTACTGACTGAATGAAAGGAGCTGGCATCTCACTCTCTTTGAATCTTCTTTATCACGCTAAGAGGAGCAGGAAAAAGCAAAAAATTTCAGAATTGCACCTTGCAATGCGGAGAAATTACAGTTTGTGCATTTACAATATTCATTGATTTTTGCCATTGAAAAACATCCAGAAATGATTGAAGCTACTGACTGAATGAAAGAAGCTGGCATCTCACTCTCTTTGAATCTTCTTTATCATGCTAAGAGGAGCAGGAAAAAGCAAAAAATTTCAGAATTGCACCTTGCAATGCGGAGAAATTACTGTTTGTGCATTTACAATATTCATTGATTTTTGCCATTGAAAAACATCATGTTATTCATATACCAGAAATGTTTGAAGCTACTGACTGAATGAAAGGAGCTGGCATCTCACTCTCTTTGAATCTTCTTTATCATGCTAAGAGGAGCAGGAAAAAGCAAAAAATTTCAGAATTGCACCTTGCAATGTGGAGAAATTACTGTTTGTGCATTTACAATATTCATTGATTTTTACCATTGAAAAACGTCCAGAAATGATTGAAGCTACTGACTGAATGAAAGGAGCTGGCATCTCACTCTCTTTGAATCTTCTTTATCATGCTAAGAGGAGCAGGAAAAAGCAAAAAATTTCAGACTTGCACCTTGCAATGCGGAGAAATTACTGTTTGTGCATTTACAATATTCATTGATTTTTGCCATTGAAAAACATCATGTTATTCATATACCAGAAATGTTTGAAGCTACTGACTGAATGAAAGGAGCTGGCATCTCACTCTCTTTGAATCTTCTTTATCATGCTAAGAGGAGCAGGAAAAAGCAAAAAATTTCAGACTTGCACCTTGCAATGCGGAGAAATTACTGTTTGTGCATTTACAATATTCATTGATTTTTGCCATTGAAAAACATCATGTTATTCATATACCAGAAATGTTTGAAGCTACTGACTGAATGAAAGGAGCTGGCATCTCACTCTCTTTGAATCTTCTTTATCATGCTAAGAGGAGCAGGAAAAAGCAAAAAATTTCAGAATTGCACCTTGCAATGCGGAGAAATTACTGTTTGTGCATTTACAATATTCATTGATTTTTGCCATTGAAAAACGTCCAGAAATGATTGAAGCTACTGACTGAATGAAAGGAGCTGGCATCTCACTCTCTTTGAATCTTCTTTATCATGCTAAGAGGAGCAGGAAAAAGCAAAAAATTTCAGAATTGCACCTTGCAATGCGGAGAAATTACTGTTTGTGCATTTACAATATTCATTGATTTTTGCCATTGAAAAACGTCCAGAAATGATTGAAGCTACTGACTGAATGAAAGGAGCTGGCATCTCACTCTCTTTGAATCTTCTTTATCATGCTAAGAGGAGCAGGAAAAAGCAAAAAATTTCAGAATTGCACCTTGCAATGCGGAGAAATTACTGTTTGTGCATTTACAATATTCGTTGATTTTTGCCATTGAAAAACGTCCAGAAATGATTGAAGCTACTGACTGAATGAAAGGAGCTGGCATCTCACTCTCTTTGAATCTTCTTTATCATGCTAAGAGGAGCAGGAAAATGCAAAAAATTTCAGAATTGCCCCTTGCAATGCGGAGAAATTACAGTTTGTGCATTTACAATATTCATTGATTTTTGCCATTGAAAAACGTCCAGAAATGATTGAAGCTACTGACTGAATGAAAGGAGCTGGCATCTCACTCTCTTTGAATCTTCTTTATCATGCTAAGAGGAGCAGGAAAAAGCAAAAAATTTCAGAATTGCACCTTGCAATGCGGAGAAATTACTGTTTGTGCATTTACAATATTCATTGATTTTTGCCATTGAAAAACATGTTATTCATATACCAGAAATGTTTGAAGCTCCTGACTGAATGAAAGGAGCTGGCACCTCACTCTCTTTGAATCTTCTTTATCATGCTAAGAGGAGCAGGAAAAAGCAAAAAATTTCAGAATTGCACCTTGCAATGCGGAGAAATTACTGTTTGTGCATTTACAATATTCATTGATTTTTGCCATTGAAAAACGTCCAGAAATGATAGAAGCTACTGACTGAATGAAAGGAGCTGGCATCTCACTCTCTTTGAATCTTCTTTATCATGCTAAGAGGAGCAGGAAAAAGCAAAAAATTTCAGAATTGCACCTTGCAATGCGGAGAAATTACTGTTTGTGCATTTACAATATTCATTGATTTTTGCCATTGAAAAATGTCCAGAAATGATTGAAGCTACTGACTGAATGAAAGGAGCTGGCATCTCACTCTCTTTGAATCTTCTTTATCATGCTAAGAGGAGCAGGAAAAAGCAAAAAATTTCAGAATTGCGCCTTGCAATGCGGAGAAATTACTGTTTGTGCATTTACAAAATTCATTGATTTTTGCCATTGAAAAACATCATGTTATTCATATACCAGAAATGATTGAAGCTACTGACTGAAGGAAAGGAGCTGGCATCTCACTCTCTTTGAATCTTCTTTATCATGCTAAGAGGAGCAGGAAAAAGCAAAAAATTTCAGAATTGCACCTTGCAATGCGGAGAAATTACTGTTTGTGCATTTACAATATTCATTGATTTTTGCCATTGAAAAACGTCCAGAAATGATTGAAGCTACTGACTGAATGAAAGGAGCTGGCATCTCACTCTCTTTGAATCTTCTTTATCATGCTAAGAGGAGCAGGAAAAAGCAAAAAATTTCAGAATTGCACCTTGCAATGCGGAGAAATTACTGTTTGTGCATTTACAATATTCATTGATTTTTGCGATTGAAAAACATCATGTTATTCATATACCAGAAATGATTGAAGCTACTGACTGAATGAAAGGAGCTGGCATCTCACTCTCTTTGAATCTTCTTTATCATGCTAAGAGGAGCAGGAAAAAGTAAAAAATTTCAGAATTGCACCTTGCAATGCGGAGAAATTACTGTTTGTGCATTTACAATATTCAATGATTTTTGCCATTGAAAAACGTCCAGAAATGATTGAAGCTACTGACTGAATGAAAGGAGCTGGTATCTCACTCTCTTTGAATCTTGTTTATCATGCTAAGAGGAGCAGGAAAAAGCAAAAAATTTCAGAATTGCACCTTGCAATGCGGAGAAATTACTGTTTGTGCATTTACAATATTCATTGATTTTTGCCATTGAAAAACGTCCAGAAATGATTGAAGCTACTGACTGAATGAAAGGAGCTGGCATCTCACTCTCTTTGAATCTTCTTTATCATGCTAAGAGGAGCAGGAAAAAGCAAAAAATTTCAGAATTGCACCTTGCAATGCGGAGAAATTACTGTTTGTGCATTTACAATATTCATTGATTTTTGCTATTGAAAAACATCATGTTATTCATATACCAGAAATGATTGAAGCTACTGACTGAATGAAAGGAGCTGGCATCTCACTCTCTTTGAATCTTCTTTATCATGCTAAGAGGAGCAGGAAAAAGCAAAAAATTTCAGAATTGCACCTTGCAATGCGGAGAAATTACAGTTTGTGCATTTACAATATTCATTGATTTTTGCCATAGAAAAACGTCCAGAAATGATTGAAGCTACTGACTGAATGAAAGGAGCTGGCATCTCACTCTCTTTGAATATTCTTTATCATGCTAAGAGGAGCAGGAAAAAGCAAAAAATTTCAGAATTGCACCTTGCAATGCGGAGAAATTACTGTTTGTGCATTTACAATATTCATTGATTTTTGCCATTGAAAAACGTCCAGAAATGATTGAAGGTACTGACTGAATGAAAGGAGCTGGAATATCACTCTCTTTGAATCTTCTTTATCATGCTAAGAGGAGCAGGAAAAAGCAAAAAATTTCAGAATTGCACCTTGCAATGCGGAGAAATTACTGTTTGTGCATTTACAATATTCATTGATTTTTGCCATTGAAAAACGTCCAGAAATGATTGAAGCTACTGACTGAATGAAAGGAGCTGGCATCTCACTCTCTTTGAATCTTCTTTATCATGCTAAGAGGAGCAGGAAAAAGCAAAAAATTTCAGAATTGCACCTTGCAATGCGGAGAAATTACTGTTTGTGCATTTACAATATTCATTGATTTTTGCCATTGAAAAATGTCCAGAAATGATTGAAGCTACTGACTGAATGAAAGGAGCTGGCATCTCACTCTCTTTGAATCTTCTTTATCATGCTAAGAGGAGCAGGAAAAAGCAAAAAATTTCAGAATTGCGCCTTGCAATGCGGAGAAATTACTGTTTGTGCATTTACAAAATTCATTGATTTTTGCCATTGAAAAAAATCATGTTATTCATATACCAGAAATGATTGAAGCTACTGACTGAAGGAAAGGAGCTGGCATCTCACTCTCTTTGAATCTTCTTTATCATGCTAAGAGGAGCAGGAAAAAGCAAAAAATTTCAGAATTGCACCTTGCAATGCGGAGAAATTACTGTTTGTGCATTTACAATATTCATTGATTTTTGCCATTGAAAAACATCCAGAAATGATTGAAGCTACTGACTGAATGAAAGGAGCTGGCATCTCACTCTCTTTGAATCTTCTTTATCATGCTAAGAGGAGCAGGAAAAAGCAAAAAATTTCAGAATTGCACCTTGCAATGCGGAGAAATTACAGTTTGTGCATTTACAATATTCATTGATTTTTGCCATTGAAAAACGTCCAGAAATGATTGAAGCTACTGACTGAATGAAAGGAGCTGGCATCTCACTCTCTTTGAATATTCTTTATCATGCTAAGAGGAGCAGGAAAAAGCAAAAAATTTCAGAATTGCACCTTGCAATGCGGAGAAATTACTGTTTGTGCATTTACAATATTCATTGATTTTTGCCATTGAAAAACGTCCAGAAATGATTGAAGGTACTGACTGAATGAAAGGAGCTGGAATATCACTCTCTTTGAATCTTCTTTATCATGCTAAGAGGAGCAGGAAAAAGCAAAAAATTTCAGAATTGCACCTTGCAATGCGGAGAAATTACTGTTTGTGCATTTACAATATTCATTGATTTTTGCCATTGAAAAACGTCCAGAAATGATTGAAGCTACTGACTGAATGAAAGGAGCTGGCATCTCACTCTCTTTGAATCTTCTTTATCATGCTAAGAGGAGCAGGAAAAAGCAAAAAATTTCAGAATTGCACCTTGCAATGCGGAGAAATTACTGTTTGTGCATTTACAATATTCATTGATTTTTGCCATTGAAAAATGTCCAGAAATGATTGAAGCTACTGACTGAATGAAAGGAGCTGGCATCTCACTCTCTTTGAATCTTCTTTATCATGCTAAGAGGAGCAGGAAAAAGCAAAAAATTTCAGAATTGCGCCTTGCAATGCGGAGAAATTACTGTTTGTGCATTTACAAAATTCATTGATTGTTGCCATTGAAAAACATCATGTTATTCATATACCAGAAATGATTGAAGCTACTGACTGAAGGAAAGGAGCTGGCATCTCACTCTCTTTGAATCTTCTTTATCATGCTAAGAGGAGCAGGAAAAAGCAAAAAATTTCAGAATTGCACCTTGCAATGCGGAGAAATTACTGTTTGTGCATTTACAATATTCATTGATTTTTGCCATTGAAAAACATCCAGAAATGATTGAAGCTACTGACTGAATGAAAGGAGCTGGCATCAATATTCATTGATTTTTGCCATTGAAAAACGTTTTTCATATACCAGAAATGTTTGAAGCTACTGACTGAATGAAAGGAGCTGGCATCTCACTCTCTTTGAATCTTCTTTATCATGCTAGGATTAGCAGGAAAAAGCAAAAAATTTCAGAATTGCACCTTGCAATGTGGAGATATTACTGTTTGTGCATTTACAATATTCATTGATTTTTGCCATTGAAAAACATGTTTTTCATATACCAGAAATGTTTGAAGCTACTGACTGAATGAAAGGAGCTGGCATCTCACTCTCTTTGAATCTTCTTTATCATGCTAGGAATAACAGGAAAAAGCAAAAAATTTCAGAATTGCACCTTGCAATGTGGAGATATTACTGTTTGTGCATTTACAATATTCATTGATTTTTGCCATTGAAAAACATGTTTTTCATATACCAGAAATGTTTGAAGCTACTGACTGAATGAAAGGAGCTGGCATCTCACTCTCTTTGAATCTTCTTTATCATGCTAGGATTAACAGGAAAAAGCTAAAAATTTCAGAATTGCACCGTGCAATGTGGAGATATTACTGTTTGTGCATTTACAATATTCATTGATTTTTGCCATTGAAAAACATGTTTTTCATATACCAGAAATGTTTGAAGCTACTGACTGAATGAAAGGAGCTGGCATCTCACTCTCTTTGAATCTTCTTTATCATGCTAGGATTAACAGGAAAAAGCTAAAAATTTCAGAATTGCACCGTGCAATGTGGAGATATTACTGTTTGTGCATTTACAATATTCATTGATTTTTGCCATTGAAAAACATGTTTTTCATATACCAGAAATGTTTGAAGCTACTGACTGAATGAAAGGAGCTGGCATCTCACTCTCTTTGAATCTTCTTTATCATGCTAGGATTAGCAGGAAAAACAAAAAATTTCAGAATTGCACCTTGCAATGTGGAGATATTACTGTTTGTGCATTTACAATATTCATTGATTTTTGCCATTGAAAAACATGTTTTTCATATACCAGAAATGTTTGAAGCTACTGACTGAATGAAAGGAGCTGGCATCTCACTCTCTTTGAATCTTCTTTATCATGCTAGGATTAGTAGGAAAAAGCTAAAAATTTCAGAATTGCACCGTGCAATGTGGAGATATTACTGTTTGTGCATTTACAATATTCATTGATTTTTGCCATTGAAAAACATGTTTTTCATATACCAGAAATGTTTGAAGCTACTGACTGAATGAAAGGAGCTGGCATCTCACTCTCTTTGAATCTTCTTTATCATGCTAGGATTAGCAGGAAAAAGCAAAAAATTTCAGAATTGCACCTTGCAATGCGGAGATATTACTGTTTGTGCATTTACAATATTCATTGATTTTTGCCATTGAAAAACATGTTTTTCATATACCAGAAATGTTTGAAGCTACTGATTGAATGAAAGGAGCTGGCATCTCACTCTCTTTGAATCTTCTTTATCATGCTAGGATTAACAGGAAAAAGCTAAAAATTTCAGAATTGCACCTTGCAATGTGGAGATATTACTGTTTGTGCATTTACAATATTCATTGATTTTTGCCATTGAAAAACATGTTTTTCATATACCAGAAATGTTTGAAGCTACTGACTGAATGAAAGGAGCTGGCATCTCACTCTCTTTGAATCTTCTTTATCATGCTAGGATTAACAGGAAAAAGCTAAAAATTTCAGAATTGCACCGTGCAATGTGGAGATATTACTGTTTGTGCATTTACAATATTCATTGATTTTTGCCATTGAAAAACATGTTTTTCATATACCAGAAATGTTTGAAGCTACTGACTGAATGAAAGGAGCTGGCATCTCACTCTCTTTGAATCTTCTTTATCATGCTAGGATTAACAGGAAAAAGCAAAAAATTTCAGAATTGCACCTTGCAATGTGGAGATATTACTGTTTGTGCATTTACAATATTCATTGATTTTTGCCATTGAAAAACGTTTTTCATATACCAGAAATGTTTGAAGCTACTGACTGAATGAAAGGAGCTGGCATCTCACTCTCTTTGAATCTTCTTTATCATGCTAGGAATAACAGGAAAAAGCAAAAAATTTCAGAATTGCACCTTGCAATGTGGAGATATTACTGTTTGTGCATTTACAATATTCATTGATTTTTGCCATTGAAAAACATGTTTTTCATATACCAGAAATGTTTGAAGCTACTGACTGAATGAAAGGAGCTGGCATCTCACTCTCTTTGAATCTTCTTTATCATGCTAGGATTAACAGGAAAAAGCTAAAAATTTCAGAATTGCACCGTGCAATGTGGAGATATTACTGTTTGTGCATTTACAATATTCATTGATTTTTGCCATTGAAAAACATGTTTTTCATATACCAGAAATGTTTGAAGCTACTGACTGAATGAAAGGAGCTGGCATCTCACTCTCTTTGAATCTTCTTTATCATGCTAGGATTAACAGGAAAAAGCTAAAAATTTCAGAATTGCACCGTGCAATGTGGAGATATTACTGTTTGTGCATTTACAATATTCATTGATTTTTGCCATTGAAAAACATGTTTTTCATATACCAGAAATGTTTGAAGCTACTGACTGAATGAAAGGAGCTGGCATCTCACTCTCTTTGAATCTTCTTTATCATGCTAGGATTAGCAGGAAAAAGCAAAAAATTTCAGAATTGCACCTTGCAATGTGGAGATATTACTGTTTGTGCATTTACAATATTCATTGATTTTTGCCATTGAAAAACATGTTTTTCATATACCAGAAATGTTTGAAGCTACTGACTGAATGAAAGGAGCTGGCATCTCACTCTCTTTGAATCTTCTTTATCATGCTAGGATTAGTAGGAAAAAGCTAAAAATTTCAGAATTGCACCGTGCAATGTGGAGATATTACTGTTTGTGCATTTACAATATTCATTGATTTTTGCCATTGAAAAACATGTTTTTCATATACCAGAAATGTTTGAAGCTACTGACTGAATGAAAGGAGCTGGCATCTCACTCTCTTTGAATCTTCTTTATCATGCTAGGATTAACAGGAAAAAGCTAAAAATTTCAGAATTGCACCTTGCAATGTGGAGATATTACTGTTTGTGCATTTACAATATTCATTGATTTTTGCCATTGAAAAACATGTTTTTCATATACCAGAAATGTTTGAAGCTACTGACTGAATGAAAGGAGCTGGCATCTCACTCTCTTTGAATCTTCTTTATCATGCTAGGATTAACAGGAAAAAGCTAAAAATTTCAGAATTGCACCGTGCAATGTGGAGATATTACTGTTTGTGCATTTACAATATTCATTGATTTTTGCCATTGAAAAACATGTTTTTCATATACCAGAAATGTTTGAAGCTACTGACTGAATGAAAGGAGCTGGCATCTCACTCTCTTTGAATCTTCTTTATCATGCTAGGATTAACAGGAAAAAGCAAAAAATTTCAGAATTGCACCTTGCAATGTGGAGATATTACTGTTTGTGCATTTACAATATTCATTGATTTTTGCCATTGAAAAACATGTTTTTCATATACCAGAAATGTTTGAAGCTACTGACTGAATGAAAGGAGCTGGCATCTCACTCTCTTTGAATCTTCTTTATCATGCTAGGATTAGTAGGAAAAAGCTAAAAATTTCAGAATTGCACCGTGCAATGTGGAGATATTACTGTTTGTGCATTTACAATATTCATTGATTTTTGCCATTGAAAAACATGTTTTTCATATACCAGAAATGTTTGAAGCTACTGACTGAATGAAAGGAGCTGGCATCTCACTCTCTTTGAATCTTCTTTATCATGCTAGGATTAACAGGAAAAAGCTAAAAATTTCAGAATTGCACCTTGCAATGTGGAGATATTACTGTTTGTGCATTTACAATATTCATTGATTTTTGCCATTGAAAAACATGTTTTTCATATACCAGAAATGTTTGAAGCTACTGACTGAATGAAAGGAGCTGGCATCTCACTCTCTTTGAATCTTCTTTATCATGCTAGGATTAACAGGAAAAAGCTAAAAATTTCAGAATTGCACCGTGCAATGTGGAGATATTACTGTTTGTGCATTTACAATATTCATTGATTTTTGCCATTGAAAAACATGTTTTTCATATACCAGAAATGTTTGAAGCTACTGACTGAATGAAAGGAGCTGGCATCTCACTCTCTTTGAATCTTCTTTATCATGCTAGGATTAACAGGAAAAAGCAAAAAATTTCAGAATTGCACCTTGCAATGTGGAGATATTACTGTTTGTGCATTTACAATATTCATTGATTTTTGCCATTGAAAAACGTTTTTCATATACCAGAAATGTTTGAAGCTACTGACTGAATGAAAGGAGCTGGCATCTCACTCTCTTTGAATCTTCTTTATCATGCTAGGATTAACAGGAAAAAGCTAAAAATTTCAGAATTGCACCGTGCAATGTGGAGATATTACTGTTTGTGCATTTACAATATTCATTGATTTTTGCCATTGAAAAACATGTTTTTCATATACCAGAAATGTTTGAAGCTACTGACTGAATGAAAGGAGCTGGCATCTCACTCTCTTTGAATCTTCTTTATCATGCTAGGATTAGCAGGAAAAAGCAAAAAATTTCAGAATTGCACCTTGCAATGTGGAGATATTACTGTTTGTGCATTTACAATATTCATTGATTTTTGCCATTGAAAAACATGTTTTTCATATACCAGAAATGTTTGAAGCTACTGACTGAATGAAAGGAGCTGGCATCTCACTCTCTTTGAATCTTCTTTATCATGCTAGGATTAACAGGAAAAAGCTAAAAATTTCAGAATTGCACCGTGCAATGTGGAGATATTACTGTTTGTGCTTTTACAATATTCATTGATTTTTGCCATTGAAAAACATGTTTTTCATATACCAGAAATGTTTGAAGCTACTGACTGAATGAAAGGAGCTGGCATCTCACTCTCTTTGAATCTTCTTTATCATGCTAGGATTAGCAGGAAAAAGCAAAAAATTTCAGAATTGCACCTTGCAATGCGGAGATATTACTGTTTGTGCATTTACAATATTCATTGATTTTTGCCATTGAAAAACATGTTTTTCATATACCAGAAATGTTTGAAGCTACTGACTGAATGAAAGGAGCTGGCATCTCACTCTCTTTGAATCTTCTTTATCATGCTAGGATTAACAGGAAAAAGCTAAAAATTTCAGAATTGCACCGTGCAATGTGGAGATATTACTGTTTGTGCATTTACAATATTCATTGATTTTTGCCATTGAAAAACATGTTTTTCATATACCAGAAATGTTTGAAGCTACTGACTGAATGAAAGGAGCTGGCATCTCACTCTCTTTGAATCTTCTTTATCATGCTAGGATTAGCAGGAAAAAGCAAAAAATTTCAGAATTGCACCTTGCAATGTGGAGATATTACTGTTTGTGCATTTACAATATTCATTGATTTTTGCCATTGAAAAACATGTTTTTCATATACCAGAAATGTTTGAAGCTACTGACTGAATGAAAGGAGCTGGCATCTCACTCTCTTTGAATCTTCTTTATCATGCTAGGATTAGTAGGAAAAAGCTAAAAATTTCAGAATTGCACCGTGCAATGTGGAGATATTACTGTTTGTGCATTTACAATATTCATTGATTTTTGCCATTGAAAAACATGTTTTTCATATACCAGAAATGTTTGAAGCTACTGACTGAATGAAAGGAGCTGGCATCTCACTCTCTTTGAATCTTCTTTATCATGCTAGGATTAGCAGGAAAAAGCAAAAAATTTCAGAATTGCACCTTGCAATGCGGAGATATTACTGTTTGTGCATTTACAATATTCATTGATTTTTGCCATTGAAAAACATGTTTTTCATATACCAGAAATGTTTGAAGCTACTGATTGAATGAAAGGAGCTGGCATCTCACTCTCTTTGAATCTTCTTTATCATGCTAGGATTAACAGGAAAAAGCTAAAAATTTCAGAATTGCACCTTGCAATGTGGAGATATTACTGTTTGTGCATTTACAATATTCATTGATTTTTGCCATTGAAAAACATGTTTTTCATATACCAGAAATGTTTGAAGCTACTGACTGAATGAAAGGAGCTGGCATCTCACTCTCTTTGAATCTTCTTTATCATGCTAGGATTAACAGGAAAAAGCTAAAAATTTCAGAATTGCACCGTGCAATGTGGAGATATTACTGTTTGTGCATTTACAATATTCATTGATTTTTGCCATTGAAAAACATGTTTTTCATATACCAGAAATGTTTGAAGCTACTGACTGAATGAAAGGAGCTGGCATCTCACTCTCTTTGAATCTTCTTTATCATGCTAGGATTAACAGGAAAAAGCAAAAAATTTCAGAATTGCACCTTGCAATGTGGAGATATTACTGTTTGTGCATTTACAATATTCATTGATTTTTGCCATTGAAAAACGTTTTTCATATACCAGAAATGTTTGAAGCTACTGACTGAATGAAAGGAGCTGGCATCTCACTCTCTTTGAATCTTCTTTATCATGCTAGGATTAACAGGAAAAAGCTAAAAATTTCAGAATTGCACCGTGCAATGTGGAGATATTACTGTTTGTGCATTTACAATATTCATTGATTTTTGCCATTGAAAAACATGTTTTTCATATACCAGAAATGTTTGAAGCTACTGACTGAATGAAAGGAGCTGGCATCTCACTCTCTTTGAATCTTCTTTATCATGCTAGGATTAGCAGGAAAAAGCAAAAAATTTCAGAATTGCACCTTGCAATGTGGAGATATTACTGTTTGTGCATTTACAATATTCATTGATTTTTGCCATTGAAAAACATGTTTTTCATATACCAGAAATGTTTGAAGCTACTGACTGAATGAAAGGAGCTGGCATCTCACTCTCTTTGAATCTTCTTTATCATGCTAGGATTAACAGGAAAAAGCTAAAAATTTCAGAATTGCACCGTGCAATGTGGAGATATTACTGTTTGTGCTTTTACAATATTCATTGATTTTTGCCATTGAAAAACATGTTTTTCATATACCAGAAATGTTTGAAGCTACTGACTGAATGAAAGGAGCTGGCATCTCACTCTCTTTGAATCTTCTTTATCATGCTAGGATTAGCAGGAAAAAGCAAAAAATTTCAGAATTGCACCTTGCAATGCGGAGATATTACTGTTTGTGCATTTACAATATTCATTGATTTTTGCCATTGAAAAACATGTTTTTCATATACCAGAAATGTTTGAAGCTACTGACTGAATGAAAGGAGCTGGCATCTCACTCTCTTTGAATCTTCTTTATCATGCTAGGATTAACAGGAAAAAGCTAAAAATTTCAGAATTGCACCGTGCAATGTGGAGATATTACTGTTTGTGCATTTACAATATTCATTGATTTTTGCCATTGAAAAACATGTTTTTCATATACCAGAAATGTTTGAAGCTACTGACTGAATGAAAGGAGCTGGCATCTCACTCTCTTTGAATCTTCTTTATCATGCTAGGATTAACAGGAAAAAGCTAAAAATTTCAGAATTGCACCGTGCAATGTGGAGATATTACTGTTTGTGCATTTACAATATTCATTGATTTTTGCCATTGAAAAACATGTTTTTCATATACCAGAAATGTTTGAAGCTACTGACTGAATGAAAGGAGCTGGCATCTCACTCTCTTTGAATCTTCTTTATCATGCTAGGATTAGCAGGAAAAAGCAAAAAATTTCAGAATTGCACCTTGCAATGTGGAGATATTACTGTTTGTGCATTTACAATATTCATTGATTTTTGCCATTGAAAAACATGTTTTTCATATACCAGAAATGTTTGAAGCTACTGACTGAATGAAAGGAGCTGGCATCTCACTCTCTTTGAATCTTCTTTATCATGCTAGGATTAGTAGGAAAAAGCTAAAAATTTCAGAATTGCACCGTGCAATGTGGAGATATTACTGTTTGTGCATTTACAATATTCATTGATTTTTGCCATTGAAAAACATGTTTTTCATATACCAGAAATGTTTGAAGCTACTGACTGAATGAAAGGAGCTGGCATCTCACTCTCTTTGAATCTTCTTTATCATGCTAGGATTAACAGGAAAAAGCTAAAAATTTCAGAATTGCACCTTGCAATGTGGAGATATTACTGTTTGTGCATTTACAATATTCATTGATTTTTGCCATTGAAAAACATGTTTTTCATATACCAGAAATGTTTGAAGCTACTGACTGAATGAAAGGAGCTGGCATCTCACTCTCTTTGAATCTTCTTTATCATGCTAGGATTAACAGGAAAAAGCTAAAAATTTCAGAATTGCACCGTGCAATGTGGAGATATTACTGTTTGTGCATTTACAATATTCATTGATTTTTGCCATTGAAAAACATGTTTTTCATATACCAGAAATGTTTGAAGCTACTGACTGAATGAAAGGAGCTGGCATCTCACTCTCTTTGAATCTTCTTTATCATGCTAGGATTAACAGGAAAAAGCAAAAAATTTCAGAATTGCACCTTGCAATGTGGAGATATTACTGTTTGTGCATTTACAATATTCATTGATTTTTGCCATTGAAAAACATGTTTTTCATATACCAGAAATGTTTGAAGCTACTGACAATGAAAGGAGCTGGCATCTCACTCTCTTTGAATCTTCTTTATCATGCTAGGATTAGTAGGAAAAAGCTAAAAATTTCAGAATTGCACCGTGCAATGTGGAGATATTACTGTTTGTGCATTTACAATATTCATTGATTTTTGCCATTGAAAAACATGTTTTTCATATACCAGAAATGTTTGAAGCTACTGACTGAATGAAAGGAGCTGGCATCTCACTCTCTTTGAATCTTCTTTATCATGCTAGGATTAACAGGAAAAAGCTAAAAATTTCAGAATTGCACCTTGCAATGTGGAGATATTACTGTTTGTGCATTTACAATATTCATTGATTTTTGCCATTGAAAAACATGTTTTTCATATACCAGAAATGTTTGAAGCTACTGACTGAATGAAAGGAGCTGGCATCTCAATCTCTTTGAATCTTCTTTATCATGCTAGGATTAACAGGAAAAAGCTAAAAATTTCAGAATTGCACCGTGCAATGTGGAGATATTACTGTTTGTGCATTTACAATATTCATTGATTTTTGCCATTGAAAAACATGTTTTTCATATACCAGAAATGTTTGAAGCTACTGACTGAATGAAAGGAGCTGGCATCTCACTCTCTTTGAATCTTCTTTATCATGCTAGGATTAACAGGAAAAAGCAAAAAATTTCAGAATTGCACCTTGCAATGTGGAGATATTACTGTTTGTGCATTTACAATATTCATTGATTTTTGCCATTGAAAAACGTTTTTCATATACCAGAAATGTTTGAAGCTACTGACTGAATGAAAGGAGCTGGCATCTCACTCTCTTTGAATCTTCTTTATCATGCTAGGATTAACAGGAAAAAGCTAAAAATTTCAGAATTGCACCGTGCAATGTGGAGATATTACTGTTTGTGCATTTACAATATTCATTGATTTTTGCCATTGAAAAACATGTTTTTCATATACCAGAAATGTTTGAAGCTACTGACTGAATGAAAGGAGCTGGCATCTCACTCTCTTTGAATCTTCTTTATCATGCTAGGATTAGCAGGAAAAAGCAAAAAATTTCAGAATTGCACCTTGCAATGTGGAGATATTACTGTTTGTGCATTTACAATATTCATTGATTTTTGCCATTGAAAAACATGTTTTTCATATACCAGAAATGTTTGAAGCTACTGACTGAATGAAAGGAGCTGGCATCTCACTCTCTTTGAATCTTCTTTATCATGCTAGGATTAACAGGAAAAAGCTAAAAATTTCAGAATTGCACCGTGCAATGTGGATATATTACTGTTTGTGCTTTTACAATATTCATTGATTTTTGCCATTGAAAAACATGTTTTTCATATACCAGAAATGTTTGAAGCTACTGACTGAATGAAAGGAGCTGGCATATCACTCTCTTTGAATCTTCTTTATCATGCTAGGATTAGCAGGAAAAAGCAAAAAATTTCAGAATTGCACCTTGCAATGCGGAGATATTACTGTTTGTGCATTTACAATATTCATTGATTTTTGCCATTGAAAAACATGTTTTTCATATACCAGAAATGTTTGAAGCTACTGACTGAATGAAAGGAGCTGGCATCTCACTCTCTTTGAATCTTCTTTATCATGCTAGGATTAACAGGAAAAAGCTAAAAATTTCAGAATTGCACCGTGCAATGTGGAGATATTACTGTTTGTGCATTTACAATATTCATTGATTTTTGCCATTGAAAAACATGTTTTTCATATACCAGAAATGTTTGAAGCTACTGACTGAATGAAAGGAGCTGGCATCTCACTCTCTTTGAATCTTCTTTATCATGCTAGGATTAGCAGGAAAAAGCAAAAAATTTCAGAATTGCACCTTGCAATGTGGAGATATTACTGTTTGTGCATTTACAATATTCATTGATTTTTGCCATTGAAAAACATGTTTTTCATATACCAGAAATGTTTGAAGCTACTGACTGAATGAAAGGAGCTGGCATCTCACTCTCTTTGAATCTTCTTTATCATGCTAGGATTAGTAGGAAAAAGCTAAAAATTTCAGAATTGCACCGTGCAATGTGGAGATATTACTGTTTGTGCATTTACAATATTCATTGATTTTTGCCATTGAAAAACATGTTTTTCATATACCAGAAATGTTTGAAGCTACTGACTGAATGAAAGGAGCTCGCATCTCACTCTCTTTGAATCTTCTTTATCATGCTAGGATTAGCAGGAAAAAGCAAAAAATTTCAGAATTGCACCTTGCAATGCGGAGATATTACTGTTTGTGCATTTACAATATTCATTGATTTTTGCCATTGAAAAACATGTTTTTCATATACCAGAAATGTTTGAAGCTACTGATTGAATGAAAGGAGCTGGCATCTCACTCTCTTTGAATCTTCTTTATCATGCTAGGATTAACAGGAAAAAGCTAAAAATTTCAGAATTGCACCTTGCAATGTGGAGATATTACTGTTTGTGCATTTACAATATTCATTGATTTTTGCCATTGAAAAACGTTTTTCATATACCAGAAATGTTTGAAGCTACTGACTGAATGAAAGGAGCTGGCATCTCACTCTCTTTGAATCTTCTTTATCATGCTAGGATTAACAGGAAAAAGCTAAAAATTTCAGAATTGCACCGTGCAATGTGGAGATATTACTGTTTGTGCATTTACAATATTCATTGATTTTTGCCATTGAAAAACATGTTTTTCATATACCAGAAATGTTTGAAGCTACTGACTGAATGAAAGGAGCTGGCATCTCACTCTCTTTGAATCTTCTTTATCATGCTAGGATTAGCAGGAAAAAGCAAAAAATTTCAGAATTGCACCTTGCAATGTGGAGATATTACTGTTTGTGCATTTACAATATTCATTGATTTTTGCCATTGAAAAACATGTTTTTCATATACCAGAAATGTTTGAAGCTACTGACTGAATGAAAGGAGCTGGCATCTCACTCTCTTTGAATCTTCTTTATCATGCTAGGATTAACAGGAAAAAGCAAAAAATTTCAGAATTGCACCTTGCAATGTGGAGATATTACTGTTTGTGCATTTACAATATTCATTGATTTTTGCCATTGAAAAACGTTTTTCATATACCAGAAATGTTTGAAGCTACTGACTGAATGAAAGGAGCTGGCATCTCACTCTCTTTGAATCTTCTTTATCATGCTAGGATTAACAGGAAAAAGCTAAAAATTTCAGAATTGCACCGTGCAATGTGGAGATATTACTGTTTGTGCATTTACAATATTCATTGATTTTTGCCATTGAAAAACATGTTTTTCATATACCAGAAATGTTTGAAGCTACTGACTGAATGAAAGGAGCTGGCATCTCACTCTCTTTGAATCTTCTTTATCATGCTAGGATTAGCAGGAAAAAGCAAAAAATTTCAGAATTGCACCTTGCAATGTGGAGATATTACTGTTTGTGCATTTACAATATTCATTGATTTTTGCCATTGAAAAACATGTTTTTCATATACCAGAAATGTTTGAAGCTACTGACTGAATGAAAGGAGCTGGCATCTCACTCTCTTTGAATCTTCTTTATCATGCTAGGATTAACAGGAAAAAGCTAAAAATTTCAGAATTGCACCGTGCAATGTGGAGATATTACTGTTTGTGCATTTACAATATTCATTGATTTTTGCCATTGAAAAACGTTTTTCATATACCAGAAATGTTTGAAGCTACTGACTGAATGAAAGGAGCTGGCATCTCACTCTCTTTGAATCTTCTTTATCATGCTAGGATTAGCAGGAAAAAGCAAAAAATTTCAGAATTGCACCTTGCAATGTGGAGATATTACTGTTTGTGCATTTACAATATTCATTGATTTTTGCCATTGAAAAACATGTTTTTCATATACCAGAAATGTTTGAAGCTACTGACTGAATGAAAGGAGCTGGCATCTCACTCTCTTTGAATCTTCTTTATCATGCTAGGATTAGCAGGAAAAAGCAAAAAATTTCAGAATTGCACCTTGCAATGTGGAGATATTACTGTTTGTGCATTTACAATATTCATTGATTTTTGCCATTGAAAAACATGTTTTTCATATACCAGAAATGTTTGAAGCTACTGACTGAATGAAAGGAGCTGGCATCTCACTCTCTTTGAATCTTCTTTATCATGCTAGGATTAACAGGAAAAAGCTAAAAATTTCAGAATTGCACCGTGCAATGTGGAGATATTACTGTTTGTGCTTTTACAATATTCATTGATTTTTGCCATTGAAAAACATGTTTTTCATATACCAGAAATGTTTGAAGCTACTGACTGAATGAAAGGAGCTGGCATCTCACTCTCTTTGAATCTTCTTTATCATGCTAGGATTAGCAGGAAAAAGCAAAAAATTTCAGAATTGCACCTTGCAATGCGGAGATATTACTGTTTGTGCATTTCTGGTATATGAATAACATGATGTTTTTCAATGGCAAAAATCAATGAATATTGTAAATGCACAAACAGTAATTTCTCCGCATTGCAAGGTGCAATTCTGAAATTTTTTGCTTTTTCCTGCTCCTCTTAGCATGATAAAGAAGATTCAAAGAGAGTGAGATGCCAGCTCCTTTCATTCAGTCAGTAGCTTCAATCATTTCTGGACGTTTTTCAATGGCAAAAATCAATGAATATTGTAAATGCACAAACAGTAATTTCTCCGCATTGCAAGGTGCAATTCTGAAATTTTTTGCTTTTTCCTGCTCCTCTTAGCATGATAAAGAAGATTCAAAGAGAGTGAGATGTCAGCTCCTTTCATTCAGTCAGTAGCTTCAAACATTTCTGGTATATGAATAACATGATGTTTTTCAATGGCAAAAATCAATGAATATTGTAAATGCACAAACAGTAATTTCTCCGCATTGCAAGGTGCAATTCTGAAATTTTTTGCTTTTTCCTGCTCCTCTTAGCATGATAAAGAAGATTCAAAGAGAGTGAGATGCCAGCTCCTTTCATTCAGTCAGTAGCTTCAATCATTTCTGGACGTTTTTCAATGGCAAAAATCAATGAATATTGTAAATGCACAAACAGTAATTTCTCCGCATTGCAAGGTGCAATTCTGAAATTTTTTGCTTTTTCCCGCTCCTCTTAGCATGATAAAGAAGATTCAAAGAGAGTGAGGTGCCAGCTCCTTTCATTCAGTCAGTAGCTTCAAACATTTCTGGTATATGAATAACATGTTTTTCAATGGCAAAAATCAATGAATATTGTAAATGCACAAACAGTAATTTCTCCGCATTGCAAGGTGCAATTCTGAAATTTTTTGCTTTTTCCTGCTCCTCTTAGCATGATAAAGAAGATTCAAAGAGAGTGAGATGCCAGCTCCTTTCATTCAGTCAGTAGCTTCAATCATTTCTGGACGTTTTTCAATGGCAAAAATCAATGAATATTGTAAATGCACAAACAGTAATTTCTCCGCATTGCAAGGTGCAATTCTGAAATTTTTTGCTTTTTCCTGCTCCTCTTAGCATGATAAAGAAGATTCAAAGAGAGTGAGATGCCAGCTCCTTTCATTCAGTCAGTAGCTTCAATCATTTCTGGACGTTTTTCAATGGCAAAAATCAATGAATATTGTAAATGCACAAACAGTAATTTCTCCGCATTGCAAGGTGCAATTCTGAAATTTTTTGCTTTTTCCTGCTCCTCTTAGCATGATAAAGAAGATTCAAAGAGAGTGAGATGCCAGCTCCTTTGATTCAGTCAGTAGCTTCAAACATTTCTGGTATATGAATAACATGATGTTTTTCAATGGCAAAAATCAATGAATATTGTAAATGCACAAACAGTAATTTCTCCGCATTGCAAGGTGCAAGTCTGAAATTTTTTGCTTTTTCCTGCTCCTCTTAGCATGATAAAGAAGATTCAAAGAGAGTGAGATGCCAGCTACTTTCATTCAGTCAGTAGCTTCAATCATTTCTGGACGTTTTTCAATGGTAAAAATCAATGAATATTGTAAATGCACAAACAGTAATTTCTCCACATTGCAAGGTGCAATTCTGAAATTTTTTGCTTTTTCCTGCTCCTCTTAGCATGATAAAGAAGATTCAAAGAGAGTGAGATGCCAGCTCCTTTCATTCAGTCAGTAGCTTCAAACATTTCTGGTATATGAATAACATGATGTTTTTCAATGGCAAAAATCAATGAATATTGTAAATGCACAAACAGTAATTTCTCCGCATTGCAAGGTGCAAGTCTGAAATTTTTTGCTTTTTCCTGCTCCTCTTAGCATGATAAAGAAGATTCAAAGAGAGTGAGATGCCAGCTACTTTCATTCAGTCAGTAGCTTCAATCATTTCTGGACGTTTTTCAATGGTAAAAATCAATGAATATTGTAAATGCACAAACAGTAATTTCTCCACATTGCAAGGTGCAATTCTGAAATTTTTTGCTTTTTCCTGCTCCTCTTAGCATGATAAAGAAGATTCAAAGAGAGTGAGATGCCAGCTCCTTTCATTCAGTCAGTAGCTTCAAACATTTCTGGTATATGAATAACATGATGTTTTTCAATGGCAAAAATCAATGAATATTGTAAATGCACAAACAGTAATTTCTCCGCATTGCAAGGTGCAATTCTGAAATTTTTTGCTTTTTCCTGCTCCTCTTAGCATGATAAAGAAGATTCAAAGAGAGTGAGATGCCAGCTCCTTTCATTCAGTCAGTAGCTTTAATCATTTCTGGACGTTTTTCAATGGCAAAAATCAATGAATATTGTAAATGCACAAACAGTAATTTCTCCGCATTGCAAGGTGCAATTCTGAAATTTTTTGCTTTTTCCTGCTCCTCTTAGCATGATAAAGAAGATTCAAAGAGAGTGAGATGTCAGCTCCTTTCATTCAGTCAGTAGCTTCAAACATTTCTGGTATATGAATAACATGATGTTTTTCAATGGCAAAAATCAATGAATATTGTAAATGCACAAACAGTAATTTCTCCGCATTGCAAGGTGCAATTCTGAAATTTTTTGCTTTTTCCTGCTCCTCTTAGCATGATAAAGAAGATTCAAAGAGAGTGAGATGCCAGCTCCTTTCATTCAGTCAGTAGCTTCAATCATTTCTGGACGTTTTTCAATGGCAAAAATCAATGAATATTGTAAATGCACAAACAGTAATTTCTCCGCATTGCAAGGTGCAATTCTGAAATTTTTTGCTTTTTCCTGCTCCTCTTAGCATGATAAAGAGGATTCAAAGAGAGTGAGATGCCAGCTCCTTTCATTCAGTCAGTAGCTTCAATCATTTCTGGACGTTTTTCAATGGCAAAAATCAATGAATATTGTAAATGCACAAACAGTAATTTCTCCGCATTGCAAGGTGCAATTCTGAAATTTTTTGCTTTTTCCTGCTCCTCTTAGCATGATAAAGAAGATTCAAAGAGAGTGAGATGCCAGCTCCTTTCATTCAGTCAGTAGCTTCAAACATTTCTGGTATATGAATAACATGATGTTTTTCAATGGCAAAAATCAATGAATATTGTAAATGCACAAACAGTAATTTCTCCGCATTGCAAGGTGCAAGTCTGAAATTTTTTGCTTTTTCCTGCTCCTCTTAGCATGATAAAGAAGATTCAAAGAGAGTGAGATGCCAGCTACTTTCATTCAGTCAGTAGCTTCAATCATTTCTGGACGTTTTTCAATGGTAAAAATCAATGAATATTGTAAATGCACAAACAGTAATTTCTCCACATTGCAATGTGCAATTCTAAAATTTTTTGCTTTTTCCTGCTCCTCTTAGCATGATAAAGAAGATTCAAAGAGAGTGAGATGCCTGCTCCTTTCATTCAGTCAGTAGCTTCAAACATTTCTGGTATATGAATAACATGATGTTTTTCAATGGCAAAAATCAATGAATATTGTAAATGCACAAACAGTAATTTCTCCGCATTGCAAGGTGCAATTCTGAAATTTTTTGCTTTTTCCTGCTCCTCTTAGCATGATAAAGAAGATTCAAAGAGAGTGAGATGCCAACTCCTTTCATTCAGTCAGTAGCTTCAAACATTTCTGGTATATGAATAACATGATGTTTTTCAATGGCAAAAATCAATGAATATTGTAAATGCACAAACAGTAATTTCTCCGCATTGCAAGGTGCAATTCTGAAATTTTTTGCTTTTTCCTGCTCCTCTTAGCATGATAAAGAAGATTCAAAGAGAGTGAGATGCCAGCTCCTTTCATTCAGTCAGTAGCTTCAATCATTTCTGGACGTTTTTCAATGGCAAAAATCAATGAATATTGTAAATGCACAAACAGTAATTTCTCCGCATTGCAAGGTGCAATTCTGAAATTTTTTGCTTTTTCCTGCTCCTCTTAGCATGATAAAGAAGATTCAAAGAGAGTGAGATGCCAGCTCCTTTCATTCAGTCAGTACCTTCAATCATTTCTGGACGTTTTTCAATGGCAAAAATCAATGAATATTGTAAATGCACAAACACTAATTTCTCCGCATTGCAAGGTGCAATTCTGAAATTTTTTGCTTTTTCCCGCTCCTCTTAGCATGATAAAGAAGATTCAAAGAGAGTGAGGTGCCAGCTCCTTTCATTCAGTCAGTAGCTTCAAACATTTCTGGTATATGAATAACATGTTTTTCAATGGCAAAAATCAATGAATATTGTAAATGCACAAACAGTAATTTCTCCGCATTGCAAGGTGCAATTCTGAAATTTTTTGCTTTTTCCTGCTCCTCTTAGCATGATAAAGAAGATTCAAAGAGAGTGAGATGCCAGCTCCTTTCATTCAATCAGTAGCTTCAATCATTTCTGGACGTTTTTCAATGGCAAAAATCAATGAATATTGTATATGCACAAACAGTAATTTCTCCGCATTGCAAGGTGCAATTCTGAAATTTTTTGCTTTTTCCTGCTCCTCTTAGCATGATAAAGAAGATTCAAAGAGAGTGAGATGCCAGCTCCTTTCATTCAGTCAGTAGCTTCAATCATTTCTGGACGTTTTTCAATGGCAAAAATCAATGAATATTGTAAATGCACAAACAGTAATTTCTCCGCATTGCAAGGTGCAATTCTGAATTTTTTTGCTTTTTCCTGCTCCTCTTAGCATGATAAAGAAGATTCAAAGAGAGTGAGATGCCAGCTCCTTTGATTCAGTCAGTAGCTTCAAACATTTCTGGTATATGAATAACATGATGTTTTTCAATGGCAAAAATCAATGAATATTGTAAATGCACAAACAGTAATTTCTCCGCATTGCAAGGTGCAAGTCTGAAATTTTTTGCTTTTTCCTGCTCCTCTTAGCATGATAAAGAAGATTCAAAGAGAGTGAGATGCCAGCTACTTTCATTCAGTCAGTAGCTTCAATCATTTCTGGACGTTTTTCAATGGTAAAAATCAATGAATATTGTAAATGCACAAACAGTAATTTCTCCACATTGCAAGGTGCAATTCTGAATTTTTTTGCTTTTTCCTGCTCCTCTTAGCATGATAAAGAAGATTCAAAGAGAGTGAGATGCCAGCTCCTTTCATTCAGTCAGTAGCTTCAAACATTTCTGGTATATGAATAACATGATGTTTTTCAATGGCAAAAATCAATGAATATTGTAAATGCACAAACAGTAATTTCTCCGCATTGCAAGGTGCAAGTCTGAAATTTTTTGCTTTTTCCTGCTCCTCTTAGCATGATAAAGAAGATTCAAAGAGAGTGAGATGCCAGCTACTTTCATTCAGTCAGTAGCTTCAATCATTTCTGGACGTTTTTCAATGGTAAAAATCAATGAATATTGTAAATGCACAAACAGTAATTTCTCCACATTGCAAGGTGCAATTCTGAAATTTTTTGCTTTTTCCTGCTCCTCTTAGCATGATAAAGAAGATTCAAAGAGAGTGAGATGCCAGCTCCTTTCATTCAGTCAGTAGCTTCAAACATTTCTGGTATATGAATAACATGATGTTTTTCAATGGCAAAAATCAATGAATATTGTAAATGCACAAACAGTAATTTCTCCACATTGCAAGGTGCAATTCTGAAATTTTTTGCTTTTTCCTGCTCCTCTTAGCATGATAAAGAAGATTCAAAGAGAGTGAGATGCCAGCTCCTTTCATTCAGTCAGTAGCTTCAAACATTTCTGGTATATGAATAACATGATGTTTTTCAATGGCAAAAATCAATGAATATTGTAAATGCACAAACAGTAATTTCTCCGCATTGCAAGGTGCAATTCTGAAATTTTTTGCTTTTTCCTGCTCCTCTTAGCATGATAAAGAAGATTCAAAGAGAGTGAGATGCCAGCTCCTTTCATTCAGTTAGTAGCTTCAATCATTTCTGGACGTTTTTCAATGGCAAAAATCAATGAATATTGTAAATGCACAAACAGTAATTTCTCCGCATTGCAAGGTGCAATTCTGAAATTTTTTGCTTTTTCCTGCTCCTCTTAGCATGATAAAGAAGATTCAAAGAGAGTGAGATGTCAGCTCCTTTCATTCAGTCAGTAGCTTCAAACATTTCTGGTATATGAATAACATGATGTTTTTCAATGGCAAAAATCAATGAATATTGTAAATGCACAAACAGTAATTTCTCCACATTGCAAGGTGCAATTCTGAAATTTTTTGCTTTTTCCTGCTCCTCTTAGCATGATAAAGAAGATTCAAAGAGAGTGAGATGCCAGCTCCTTTCATTCAGTCAGTAGCTTCAAACATTTCTGGTATATGAATAACATGATGTTTTTCAATGGCAAAAATCAATGAATATTGTAAATGCACAAACAGTAATTTCTCCGCATTGCAAGGTGCAATTCTGAAATTTTTTGCTTTTTCCTGCTCCTCTTAGCATGATAAAGAAGATTCAAAGAGAGTGAGATGCCAGCTCCTTTCATTCAGTCAGTAGCTTCAATCATTTCTGGACGTTTTTCAATGGCAAAAATCAATGAATATTGTAAATGCACAAACAGTAATTTCTCCGCATTGCAAGGTGCAATTCTGAAATTTTTTGCTTTTTCCTGCTCCTCTTAGCATGATAAAGAAGATTCAAAGAGAGTGAGATGTCAGCTCCTTTCATTCAGTCAGTAGCTTCAAACATTTCTGGTATATGAATAACATGATGTTTTTCAATGGCAAAAATCAATGAATATTGTAAATGCACAAACAGTAATTTCTCCGCATTGCAAGGTGCAATTCTGAAATTTTTTGCTTTTTCCTGCTCCTCTTAGCATGATAAAGAAGATTCAAAGAGAGTGAGATGCCAGCTCCTTTCATTCAGTCAGTAGCTTCAATCATTTCTGGACGTTTTTCAATGGCAAAAATCAATGAATATTGTAAATGCACAAACAGTAATTTCTCCGCATTGCAAGGTGCAAGTCTGAAATTTTTTGCTTTTTCCTGCTCCTCTTAGCATGATAAAGAAGATTCAAAGAGAGTGAGATGCCAGCTCCTTTCATTCAGTCAGTAGCTTCAAACATTTCTGGTATATGAATAACATGATGTTTTTCAATGGCAAAAATCAATGAATATTGTAAATGCACAAACAGTAATTTCTCCGCATTGCAAGGTGCAAGTCTGAAATTTTTTGCTTTTTCCTGCTCCTCTTAGCATGATAAAGAAGATTCAAAGAGAGTGAGATGCCAGCTACTTTCATTCAGTCAGTAGCTTCAATCATTTCTGGACGTTTTTCAATGGTAAAAATCAATGAATATTGTAAATGCACAAACAGTAATTTCTCCACATTGCAAGGTGCAATTCTGAAATTTTTTGCTTTTTCCTGCTCCTCTTAGCATGATAAAGAAGATTCAAAGAGAGTGAGATGCCAGCTCCTTTCATTCAGTCAGTAGCTTCAAACATTTCTGGTATATGAATAACATGATGTTTTTCAATGGCAAAAATCAATGAATATTGTAAATGCACAAACAGTAATTTCTCCACATTGCAAGGTGCAATTCTGAAATTTTTTGCTTTTTCCTGCTCCTCTTAGCATGATAAAGAAGATTCAAAGAGAGTGAGATGCCAGCTCCTTTCATTCAGTCAGTAGCTTCAAACATTTCTGGTATATGAATAACATGATGTTTTTCAATGGCAAAAATCAATGAATATTGTAAATGCACAAACAGTAATTTCTCCGCATTGCAAGGTGCAATTCTGAAATTTTTTGCTTTTTCCTGCTCCTCTTAGCATGATAAAGAAGATTCAAAGAGAGTGAGATGCCAGCTCCTTTCATTCAGTTAGTAGCTTCAATCATTTCTGGACGTTTTTCAATGGCAAAAATCAATGAATATTGTAAATGCACAAACAGTAATTTCTCCGCATTGCAAGGTGCAATTCTGAAATTTTTTGCTTTTTCCTGCTCCTCTTAGCATGATAAAGAAGATTCAAAGAGAGTGAGATGTCAGCTCCTTTCATTCAGTCAGTAGCTTCAAACATTTCTGGTATATGAATAACATGATGTTTTTCAATGGCAAAAATCAATGAATATTGTAAATGCACAAACAGTAATTTCTCCACATTGCAAGGTGCAATTCTGAAATTTTTTGCTTTTTCCTGCTCCTCTTAGCATGATAAAGAAGATTCAAAGAGAGTGAGATGCCAGCTCCTTTCATTCAGTCAGTAGCTTCAAACATTTCTGGTATATGAATAACATGATGTTTTTCAATGGCAAAAATCAATGAATATTGTAAATGCACAAACAGTAATTTCTCCGCATTGCAAGGTGCAATTCTGAAATTTTTTGCTTTTTCCTGCTCCTCTTAGCATGATAAAGAAGATTCAAAGAGAGTGAGATGCCAGCTCCTTTCATTCAGTCAGTAGCTTCAATCATTTCTGGACGTTTTTCAATGGCAAAAATCAATGAATATTGTAAATGCACAAACAGTAATTTCTCCGCATTGCAAGGTGCAATTCTGAAATTTTTTGCTTTTTCCTGCTCCTCTTAGCATGATAAAGAAGATTCAAAGAGAGTGAGATGTCAGCTCCTTTCATTCAGTCAGTAGCTTCAAACATTTCTGGTATATGAATAACATGATGTTTTTCAATGGCAAAAATCAATGAATATTGTAAATGCACAAACAGTAATTTCTCCGCATTGCAAGGTGCAATTCTGAAATTTTTTGCTTTTTCCTGCTCCTCTTAGCATGATAAAGAAGATTCAAAGAGAGTGAGATGCCAGCTCCTTTCATTCAGTCAGTAGCTTCAATCATTTCTGGACGTTTTTCAATGGCAAAAATCAATGAATATTGTAAATGCACAAACAGTAATTTCTCCGCATTGCAAGGTGCAATTCTGAAATTTTTTGCTTTTTCCCGCTCCTCTTAGCATGATAAAGAAGATTCAAAGAGAGTGAGGTGCCAGCTCCTTTCATTCAGTCAGTAGCTTCAAACATTTCTGGTATATGAATAACATGTTTTTCAATGGCAAAAATCAATGAATATTGTAAATGCACAAACAGTAATTTCTCCGCATTGCAAGGTGCAATTCTGAAATTTTTTGCTTTTTCCTGCTCCTCTTAGCATGATAAAGAAGATTCAAAGAGAGTGAGATGCCAGCTCCTTTCATTCAGTCAGTAGCTTCAATCATTTCTGGACGTTTTTCAATGGCAAAAATCAATGAATATTGTAAATGCACAAACAGTAATTTCTCCGCATTGCAAGGTGCAATTCTGAAATTTTTTGCTTTTTCCTGCTCCTCTTAGCATGATAAAGAAGATTCAAAGAGAGTGAGATGCCAGCTCCTTTCATTCAGTCAGTAGCTTCAATCATTTCTGGACGTTTTTCAATGGCAAAAATCAATGAATATTGTAAATGCACAAACAGTAATTTCTCCGCATTGCAAGGTGCAATTCTGAAATTTTTTGCTTTTTCCTGCTCCTCTTAGCATGATAAAGAAGATTCAAAGAGAGTGAGATGCCAGCTCCTTTGATTCAGTCAGTAGCTTCAAACATTTCTGGTATATGAATAACATGATGTTTTTCAATGGCAAAAATCAATGAATATTGTAAATGCACAAACAGTAATTTCTCCGCATTGCAAGGTGCAAGTCTGAAATTTTTTGCTTTTTCCTGCTCCTCTTAGCATGATAAAGAAGATTCAAAGAGAGTGAGATGCCAGCTACTTTCATTCAGTCAGTAGCTTCAATCATTTCTGGACGTTTTTCAATGGTAAAAATCAATGAATATTGTAAATGCACAAACAGTAATTTCTCCACATTGCAAGGTGCAATTCTGAAATTTTTTGCTTTTTCCTGCTCCTCTTAGCATGATAAAGAAGATTCAAAGAGAGTGAGATGCCAGCTCCTTTCATTCAGTCAGTAGCTTCAAACATTTCTGGTATATGAATAACATGATGTTTTTCAATGGCAAAAATCAATGAATATTGTAAATGCACAAACAGTAATTTCTCCGCATTGCAAGGTGCAAGTCTGAAATTTTTTGCTTTTTCCTGCTCCTCTTAGCATGATAAAGAAGATTCAAAGAGAGTGAGATGCCAGCTACTTTCATTCAGTCAGTAGCTTCAATCATTTCTGGACGTTTTTCAATGGTAAAAATCAATGAATATTGTAAATGCACAAACAGTAATTTCTCCACATTGCAAGGTGCAATTCTGAAATTTTTTGCTTTTTCCTGCTCCTCTTAGCATGATAAAGAAGATTCAAAGAGAGTGAGATGCCAGCTCCTTTCATTCAGTCAGTAGCTTCAAACATTTCTGGTATATGAATAACATGATGTTTTTCAATGGCAAAAATCAATGAATATTGTAAATGCACAAACAGTAATTTCTCCGCATTGCAAGGTGCAATTCTGAAATTTTTTGCTTTTTCCTGCTCCTCTTAGCATGATAAAGAAGATTCAAAGAGAGTGAGATGCCAGCTCCTTTCATTCAGTCAGTAGCTTCAATCATTTCTGGACGTTTTTCAATGGCAAAAATCAATGAATATTGTAAATGCACAAACAGTAATTTCTCCGCATTGCAAGGTGCAATTCTGAAATTTTTTGCTTTTTCCTGCTCCTCTTAGCATGATAAAGATTCAAAGAGAGTGAGATGTCAGCTCCTTTCATTCAGTCAGTAGCTTCAAACATTTCTGGTATATGAATAACATGATGTTTTTCAATGGCAAAAATCAATGAATATTGTAAATGCACAAACAGTAATTTCTCCGCATTGCAAGGTGCAATTCTGAAATTTTTTGCTTTTTCCTGCTCCTCTTAGCATGATAAAGAAGATTCAAAGAGAGTGAGATGCCAGCTCCTTTCATTCAGTCAGTAGCTTCAATCATTTCTGGACGTTTTTCAATGGCAAAAATCAATGAATATTGTAAATGCACAAACAGTAATTTCTCCGCATTGCAAGGTGCAATTCTGAAATTTTTTGCTTTTTCCTGCTCCTCTTAGCATGATAAAGAGGATTCAAAGAGAGTGAGATGCCAGCTCCTTTCATTCAGTCAGTAGCTTCAATCATTTCTGGACGTTTTTCAATGGTAAAAATCAATGAATATTGTAAATGCACAAACAGTAATTTCTCCACATTGCAATGTGCAATTCTAAAATTTTTTGCTTTTTCCTGCTCCTCTTAGCATGATAAAGAAGATTCAAAGAGAGTGAGATGCCTGCTCCTTTCATTCAGTCAGTAGCTTCAAACATTTCTGGTATATGAATAACATGATGTTTTTCAATGGCAAAAATCAATGAATATTGTAAATGCACAAACAGTAATTTCTCCGCATTGCAAGGTGCAATTCTGAAATTTTTTGCTTTTTCCTGCTCCTCTTAGCATGATAAAGAAGATTCAAAGAGAGTGAGATGCCAACTCCTTTCATTCAGTCAGTAGCTTCAAACATTTCTGGTATATGAATAACATGATGTTTTTCAATGGCAAAAATCAATGAATATTGTAAATGCACAAACAGTAATTTCTCCGCATTGCAAGGTGCAATTCTGAAATTTTTTGCTTTTTCCTGCTCCTCTTAGCATGATAAAGAAGATTCAAAGAGAGTGAGATGCCAGCTCCTTTCATTCAGTCAGTAGCTTCAATCATTTCTGGACGTTTTTCAATGGCAAAAATCAATGAATATTGTAAATGCACAAACAGTAATTTCTCCGCATTGCAAGGTGCAATTCTGAAATTTTTTGCTTTTTCCTGCTCCTCTTAGCATGATAAAGAAGATTCAAAGAGAGTGAGATGCCAGCTCCTTTCATTCAGTCAGTACCTTCAATCATTTCTGGACGTTTTTCAATGGCAAAAATCAATGAATATTGTAAATGCACAAACAGTAATTTCTCCGCATTGCAAGGTGCAATTCTGAAATTTTTTGCTTTTTCCCGCTCCTCTTAGCATGATAAAGAAGATTCAAAGAGAGTGAGGTGCCAGCTCCTTTCATTCAGTCAGTAGCTTCAAACATTTCTGGTATATGAATAACATGTTTTTCAATGGCAAAAATCAATGAATATTGTAAATGCACAAACAGTAATTTCTCCGCATTGCAAGGTGCAATTCTGAAATTTTTTGCTTTTTCCTGCTCCTCTTAGCATGATAAAGAAGATTCAAAGAGAGTGAGATGCCAGCTCCTTTCATTCAGTCAGTAGCTTCAATCATTTCTGGACGTTTTTCAATGGCAAAAATCAATGAATATTGTATATGCACAAACAGTAATTTCTCCGCATTGCAAGGTGCAATTCTGAAATTTTTTGCTTTTTCCTGCTCCTCTTAGCATGATAAAGAAGATTCAAAGAGAGTGAGATGCCAGCTCCTTTCATTCAGTCAGTAGCTTCAATCATTTCTGGACGTTTTTCAATGGCAAAAATCAATGAATATTGTAAATGCACAAACAGTAATTTCTCCGCATTGCAAGGTGCAATTCTGAATTTTTTTGCTTTTTCCTGCTCCTCTTAGCATGATAAAGAAGATTCAAAGAGAGTGAGATGCCAGCTCCTTTGATTCAGTCAGTAGCTTCAAACATTTCTGGTATATGAATAACATGATGTTTTTCAATGGCAAAAATCAATGAATATTGTAAATGCACAAACAGTAATTTCTCCGCATTGCAAGGTGCAAGTCTGAAATTTTTTGCTTTTTCCTGCTCCTCTTAGCATGATAAAGAAGATTCAAAGAGAGTGAGATGCCAGCTACTTTCATTCAGTCAGTAGCTTCAATCATTTCTGGACGTTTTTCAATGGTAAAAATCAATGAATATTGTAAATGCACAAACAGTAATTTCTCCACATTGCAAGGTGCAATTCTGAATTTTTTTGCTTTTTCCTGCTCCTCTTAGCATGATAAAGAAGATTCAAAGAGAGTGAGATGCCAGCTCCTTTCATTCAGTCAGTAGCTTCAAACATTTCTGGTATATGAATAACATGATGTTTTTCAATGGCAAAAATCAATGAATATTGTAAATGCACAAACAGTAATTTCTCCGCATTGCAAGGTGCAAGTCTGAAATTTTTTGCTTTTTCCTGCTCCTCTTAGCATGATAAAGAAGATTCAAAGCGAGTGAGATGCCAGCTACTTTCATTCAGTCAGTAGCTTCAATCATTTCTGGATGTTTTTCAATGGTAAAAATCAATGAATATTGTAAATGCACAAACAGTAATTTCTCCACATTGCAAGGTGCAATTCTGAAATTTTTTGCTTTTTCCTGCTCCTCTTAGCATGATAAAGAAGATTCAAAGAGAGTGAGATGCCAGCTCCTTTCATTCAGTCAGTAGCTTCAAACATTTCTGGTATATGAATAACATGATGTTTTTCAATGGCAAAAATCAATGAATATTGTAAATGCACAAACAGTAATTTCTCCACATTGCAAGGTGCAATTCTGAAATTTTTTGCTTTTTCCTGCTCCTCTTAGCATGATAAAGAAGATTCAAAGAGAGTGAGATGCCAGCTCCTTTCATTCAGTCAGTAGCTTCAAACATTTCTGGTATATGAATAACATGATGTTTTTCAATGGCAAAAATCAATGAATATTGTAAATGCACAAACAGTAATTTCTCCGCATTGCAAGGTGCAATTCTGAAATTTTTTGCTTTTTCCTGCTCCTCTTAGCATGATAAAGAAGATTCAAAGAGAGTGAGATGCCAGCTCCTTTCATTCAGTTAGTAGCTTCAATCATTTCTGGACGTTTTTCAATGGCAAAAATCAATGAATATTGTAAATGCACAAACAGTAATTTCTCCGCATTGCAAGGTGCAATTCTGAAATTTTTTGCTTTTTCCTGCTCCTCTTAGCATGATAAAGAAGATTCAAAGAGAGTGAGATGTCAGCTCCTTTCATTCAGTCAGTAGCTTCAAACATTTCTGGTATATGAATAACATGATGTTTTTCAATGGCAAAAATCAATGAATATTGTAAATGCACAAACAGTAATTTCTCCACATTGCAAGGTGCAATTCTGAAATTTTTTGCTTTTTCCTGCTCCTCTTAGCATGATAAAGAAGATTCAAAGAGAGTGAGATGCCAGCTCCTTTCATTCAGTCAGTAGCTTCAAACATTTCTGGTATATGAATAACATGATGTTTTTCAATGGCAAAAATCAATGAATATTGTAAATGCACAAACAGTAATTTCTCCGCATTGCAAGGTGCAATTCTGAAATTTTTTGCTTTTTCCTGCTCCTCTTAGCATGATAAAGAAGATTCAAAGAGAGTGAGATGCCAGCTCCTTTCATTCAGTCAGTAGCTTCAATCATTTCTGGACGTTTTTCAATGGCAAAAATCAATGAATATTGTAAATGCACAAACAGTAATTTCTCCGCATTGCAAGGTGCAATTCTGAAATTTTTTGCTTTTTCCTGCTCCTCTTAGCATGATAAAGAAGATTCAAAGAGAGTGAGATGTCAGCTCCTTTCATTCAGTCAGTAGCTTCAAACATTTCTGGTATATGAATAACATGATGTTTTTCAATGGCAAAAATCAATGAATATTGTAAATGCACAAACAGTAATTTCTCCGCATTGCAAGGTGCAATTCTGAAATTTTTTGCTTTTTCCTGCTCCTCTTAGCATGATAAAGAAGATTCAAAGAGAGTGAGATGCCAGCTCCTTTCATTCAGTCAGTAGCTTCAATCATTTCTGGACGTTTTTCAATGGCAAAAATCAATGAATATTGTAAATGCACAAACAGTAATTTCTCCGCATTGCAAGGTGCAATTCTGAAATTTTTTGCTTTTTCCTGCTCCTCTTAGCATGATAAAGAGGATTCAAAGAGAGTGAGATGCCAGCTCCTTTCATTCAGTCAGTAGCTTCAATCATTTCTGGACGTTTTTCAATGGCAAAAATCAATGAATATTGTAAATGCACAAACAGTAATTTCTCCGCATTGCAAGGTGCAATTCTGAAATTTTTTGCTTTTTCCTGCTCCTCTTAGCATGATAAAGAAGATTCAAAGAGAGTGAGATGCCAGCTCCTTTCATTCAGTCAGTAGCTTCAAACATTTCTGGTATATGAATAACATGATGTTTTTCAATGGCAAAAATCAATGAATATTGTAAATGCACAAACAGTAATTTCTCCGCATTGCAAGGTGCAAGTCTGAAATTTTTTGCTTTTTCCTGCTCCTCTTAGCATGATAAAGAAGATTCAAAGAGAGTGAGATGCCTGCTCCTTTCATTCAGTCAGTAGCTTCAAACATTTCTGGTATATGAATAACATGATGTTTTTCAATGGCAAAAATCAATGAATATTGTAAATGCACAAACAGTAATTTCTCCGCATTGCAAGGTGCAATTCTGAAATTTTTTGCTTTTTCCTGCTCCTCTTAGCATGATAAAGAAGATTCAAAGAGAGTGAGATGCCAACTCCTTTCATTCAGTCAGTAGCTTCAAACATTTCTGGTATATGAATAACATGATGTTTTTCAATGGCAAAAATCAATGAATATTGTAAATGCACAAACAGTAATTTCTCCGCATTGCAAGGTGCAATTCTGAAATTTTTTGCTTTTTCCTGCTCCTCTTAGCATGATAAAGAAGATTCAAAGAGAGTGAGATGCCAGCTCCTTTCATTCAGTCAGTAGCTTCAATCATTTCTGGACGTTTTTCAATGGCAAAAATCAATGAATATTGTAAATGCACAAACAGTAATTTCTCCGCATTGCAAGGTGCAATTCTGAAATTTTTTGCTTTTTCCTGCTCCTCTTAGCATGATAAAGAAGATTCAAAGAGAGTGAGATGCCAGCTCCTTTCATTCAGTCAGTACCTTCAATCATTTCTGGACGTTTTTCAATGGCAAAAATCAATGAATATTGTAAATGCACAAACAGTAATTTCTCCGCATTGCAAGGTGCAATTCTGAAATTTTTTGCTTTTTCCCGCTCCTCTTAGCATGATAAAGAAGATTCAAAGAGAGTGAGGTGCCAGCTCCTTTCATTCAGTCAGTAGCTTCAAACATTTCTGGTATATGAATAACATGTTTTTCAATGGCAAAAATCAATGAATATTGTAAATGCACAAACAGTAATTTCTCCGCATTGCAAGGTGCAATTCTGAAATTTTTTGCTTTTTCCTGCTCCTCTTAGCATGATAAAGAAGATTCAAAGAGAGTGAGATGCCAGCTCCTTTCATTCAATCAGTAGCTTCAATCATTTCTGGACGTTTTTCAATGGCAAAAATCAATGAATATTGTATATGCACAAACAGTAATTTCTCCGCATTGCAAGGTGCAATTCTGAAATTTTTTGCTTTTTCCTGCTCCTCTTAGCATGATAAAGAAGATTCAAAGAGAGTGAGATGCCAGCTCCTTTCATTCAGTCAGTAGCTTCAATCATTTCTGGACGTTTTTCAATGGCAAAAATCAATGAATATTGTAAATGCACAAACAGTAATTTCTCCGCATTGCAAGGTGCAATTCTGAATTTTTTTGCTTTTTCCTGCTCCTCTTAGCATGATAAAGAAGATTCAAAGAGAGTGAGATGCCAGCTCCTTTGATTCAGTCAGTAGCTTCAAACATTTCTGGTATATGAATAACATGATGTTTTTCAATGGCAAAAATCAATGAATATTGTAAATGCACAAACAGTAATTTCTCCGCATTGCAAGGTGCAAGTCTGAAATTTTTTGCTTTTTCCTGCTCCTCTTAGCATGATAAAGAAGATTCAAAGAGAGTGAGATGCCAGCTACTTTCATTCAGTCAGTAGCTTCAATCATTTCTGGACGTTTTTCAATGGTAAAAATCAATGAATATTGTAAATGCACAAACAGTAATTTCTCCACATTGCAAGGTGCAATTCTGAATTTTTTTGCTTTTTCCTGCTCCTCTTAGCATGATAAAGAAGATTCAAAGAGAGTGAGATGCCAGCTCCTTTCATTCAGTCAGTAGCTTCAAACATTTCTGGTATATGAATAACATGATGTTTTTCAATGGCAAAAATCAATGAATATTGTAAATGCACAAACAGTAATTTCTCCGCATTGCAAGGTGCAAGTCTGAAATTTTTTGCTTTTTCCTGCTCCTCTTAGCATGATAAAGAAGATTCAAAGAGAGTGAGATGCCAGCTACTTTCATTCAGTCAGTAGCTTCAATCATTTCTGGACGTTTTTCAATGGTAAAAATCAATGAATATTGTAAATGCACAAACAGTAATTTCTCCACATTGCAAGGTGCAATTCTGAAATTTTTTGCTTTTTCCTGCTCCTCTTAGCATGATAAAGAAGATTCAAAGAGAGTGAGATGCCAGCTCCTTTCATTCAGTCAGTAGCTTCAAACATTTCTGGTATATGAATAACATGATGTTTTTCAATGGCAAAAATCAATGAATATTGTAAATGCACAAACAGTAATTTCTCCACATTGCAAGGTGCAATTCTGAAATTTTTTGCTTTTTCCTGCTCCTCTTAGCTTGATAAAGAAGATTCAAAGAGAGTGAGATGCCAGCTCCTTTCATTCAGTCAGTAGCTTCAAACATTTCTGGTATATGAATAACATGATGTTTTTCAATGGCAAAAATCAATGAATATTGTAAATGCACAAACAGTAATTTCTCCGCATTGCAAGGTGCAATTCTGAAATTTTTTGCTTTTTCCTGCTCCTCTTAGCATGATAAAGAAGATTCAAAGAGAGTGAGATGCCAGCTCCTTTCATTCAGTTAGTAGCTTCAATCATTTCTGGACGTTTTTCAATGGCAAAAATCAATGAATATTGTAAATGCACAAACAGTAATTTCTCCGCATTGCAAGGTGCAATTCTGAAATTTTTTGCTTTTTCCTGCTCCTCTTAGCATGATAAAGAAGATTCAAAGAGAGTGAGATGTCAGCTCCTTTCATTCAGTCAGTAGCTTCAAACATTTCTGGTATATGAATAACATGATGTTTTTCAATGGCAAAATTCAATGAATATTGTAAATGCACAAACAGTAATTTCTCCACATTGCAAGGTGCAATTCTGAAATTTTTTGCTTTTTCCTGCTCCTCTTAGCATGATAAAGAAGATTCAAAGAGAGTGAGATGCCAGCTCCTTTCATTCAGTCAGTAGCTTCAAACATTTCTGGTATATGAATAACATGATGTTTTTCAATGGCAAAAATCAATGAATATTGTAAATGCACAAACAGTAATTTCTCCGCATTGCAAGGTGCAATTCTGAAATTTTTTGCTTTTTCCTGCTCCTCTTAGCATGATAAAGAAGATTCAAAGAGAGTGAGATGCCAGCTCCTTTCATTCAGTCAGTAGCTTCAATCATTTCTGGACGTTTTTCAATGGCAAAAATCAATGAATATTGTAAATGCACAAACAGTAATTTCTCCGCATTGCAAGGTGCAATTCTGAAATTTTTTGCTTTTTCCTGCTCCTCTTAGCATGATAAAGAAGATTCAAAGAGAGTGAGATGCCAGCTCCTTTCATTCAGTCAGTAGCTTCAATCATTTCTGGACGTTTTTCAATGGCAAAAATCAATGAATATTGTAAATGCACAAACAGTAATTTCTCCGCATTGCAAGGTGCAATTCTGAAATTTTTTGCTTTTTCCTGCTCCTCTTAGCATGATAAAGAAGATTCAAAGAGAGTGAGATGTCAGCTCCTTTCATTCAGTCAGTAGCTTCAAACATTTCTGGTATATGAATAACATGATGTTTTTCAATGGCAAAAATCAATGAATATTGTAAATGCACAAACAGTAATTTCTCCACATTGCAAGGTGCAATTCTGAAATTTTTTGCTTTTTCCTGCTCCTCTTAGCATGATAAAGAAGATTCAAAGAGAGTGAGATGCCAGCTCCTTTCATTCAGTCAGTAGCTTCAAACATTTCTGGTATATGAATAACATGATGTTTTTCAATGGCAAAAATCAATGAATATTGTAAATGCACAAACAGTAATTTCTCCGCATTGCAAGGTGCAATTCTGAAATTTTTTGCTTTTTCCTGCTCCTCTTAGCATGATAAAGAAGATTCAAAGAGAGTGAGATGCCAGCTCCTTTCATTCAGTCAGTAGCTTCAATCATTTCTGGACTTTTTCAATGGCAAAAATCAATGAATATTGTAAATGCACAAACAGTAATTTCTCCGCATTGCAAGGTGCAATTCTGAAATTTTTTGCTTTTTCCTGCTCCTCTTAGCATGATAAAGAAGATTCAAAGAGAGTGAGATGTCAGCTCCTTTCATTCAGTCAGTAGCTTCAAACATTTCTGGTATATGAATAACATGATGTTTTTCAATGGCAAAAATCAATGAATATTGTAAATGCACAAACAGTAATTTCTCCACATTGCAAGGTGCAATTCTGAAATTTTTTGCTTTTTCCTGCTCCTCTTAGCATGATAAAGAAGATTCAAAGAGAGTGAGATGCCAGCTCCTTTCATTCAGTCAGTAGCTTCAAACATTTCTGGTATATGAATAACATGATGTTTTTCAATGGCAAAAATCAATGAATATTGTAAATGCACAAACAGTAATTTCTCCGCATTGCAAGGTGCAATTCTGAAATTTTTTGCTTTTTCCTGCTCCTCTTAGCATGATAAAGAAGATTCAAAGAGAGTGAGATGCCAGCTCCTTTCATTCAGTCAGTAGCTTCAATCATTTCTGGACGTTTTTCAATGGCAAAAATCAATGAATATTGTAAATGCACAAACAGTAATTTCTCCGCATTGCAAGGTGCAATTCTGAAATTTTTTGCTTTTTCCTGCTCCTCTTAGCATGATAAAGAAGATTCAAAGAGAGTGAGATGCCAGCTCCTTTCATTCAGTCAGTAGCTTCAATCATTTCTGGACGTTTTTCAATGGCAAAAATCAATGAATATTGTAAATGCACAAACAGTAATTTCTCCGCATTGCAAGGTGCAATTCTGAAATTTTTTGCTTTTTCCTGCTCCTCTTAGCATGATAAAGAAGATTCAAAGAGAGTGAGATGTCAGCTCCTTTCATTCAGTCAGTAGCTTCAAACATTTCTGGTATATGAATAACATGATGTTTTTCAATGGCAAAAATCAATGAATATTGTAAATGCACAAACAGTAATTTCTCCACATTGCAAGGTGCAATTCTGAAATTTTTTGCTTTTTCCTGCTCCTCTTAGCATGATAAAGAAGATTCAAAGAGAGTGAGATGCCAGCTCCTTTCATTCAGTCAGTAGCTTCAAACATTTCTGGTATATGAATAACATGATGTTTTTCAATGGCAAAAATCAATGAATATTGTAAATGCACAAACAGTAATTTCTCCGCATTGCAAGGTGCAATTCTGAAATTTTTTGCTTTTTCCTGCTCCTCTTAGCATGATAAAGAAGATTCAAAGAGAGTGAGATGCCAGCTCCTTTCATTCAGTCAGTAGCTTCAATCATTTCTGGACTTTTTCAATGGCAAAAATCAATGAATATTGTAAATGCACAAACAGTAATTTCTCCGCATTGCAAGGTGCAATTCTGAAATTTTTTGCTTTTTCCTGCTCCTCTTAGCATGATAAAGAAGATTCAAAGAGAGTGAGATGTCAGCTCCTTTCATTCAGTCAGTAGCTTCAAACATTTCTGGTATATGAATAACATGATGTTTTTCAATGGCAAAAATCAATGAATATTGTAAATGCACAAACAGTAATTTCTCCGCATTGCAAGGTGCAATTCTGAAATTTTTTGCTTTTTCCTGCTCCTCTTAGCATGATAAAGAAGATTCAAAGAGAGTGAGATGCCAGCTCCTTTCATTCAGTCAGTACCTTCAATCATTTCTGGACGTTTTTCAATGGCAAAAATCAATGAATATTGTAAATGCACAAACAGTAATTTCTCCGCATTGCAAGGTGCAATTCTGAAATTTTTTGCTTTTTCCCGCTCCTCTTAGCATGATAAAGAAGATTCAAAGAGAGTGAGGTGCCAGCTCCTTTCATTCAGTCAGTAGCTTCAAACATTTCTGGTATATGAATAACATGTTTTTCAATGGCAAAAATCAATGAATATTGTAAATGCACAAACAGTAATTTCTCCGCATTGCAAGGTGCAATTCTGAAATTTTTTGCTTTTTCCTGCTCCTCTTAGCATGATAAAGAAGATTCAAAGAGAGTGAGATGCCAGCTCCTTTCATTCAATCAGTAGCTTCAATCATTTCTGGACGTTTTTCAATGGCAAAAATCAATGAATATTGTATATGCACAAACAGTAATTTCTCCGCATTGCAAGGTGCAATTCTGAAATTTTTTGCTTTTTCCTGCTCCTCTTAGCATGATAAAGAAGATTCAAAGAGAGTGAGGTGCCAGCTCCTTTCATTCAGTCAGTAGCTTCAAACATTTCTGGTATATGAATAACATGTTTTTCAATGGCAAAAATCAATGAATATTGTAAATGCACAAACAGTAATTTCTCCGCATTGCAAGGTGCAATTCTGAAATTTTTTGCTTTTTCCTGCTCCTCTTAGCATGATAAAGAAGATTCAAAGAGAGTGAGATGCCAGCTCCTTTCATTCAGTCAGTAGCTTCAATCATTTCTGGACGTTTTTCAATGGCAAAAATCAATGAATATTGTAAATGCACAAACAGTAATTTCTCCGCATTGCAAGGTGCAATTCTGAAATTTTTTGCTTTTTCCTGCTCCTCTTAGCATGATAAAGAAGATTCAAAGAGAGTGAGATGCCAGCTCCTTTCATTCAGTCAGTAGCTTCAATCATTTCTGGACGTTTTTCAATGGCAAAAATCAATGAATATTGTAAATGCACAAACAGTAATATCTCCGCATTGCAAGGTGCAATTCTGAAATTTTTTGCTTTTTCCTGCTCCTCTTAGCATGATAAAGAAGATTCAAAGAGAGTGAGATGCCAGCTCCTTTGATTCAGTCAGTAGCTTCAAACATTTCTGGTATATGAATAACATGATGTTTTTCAATGGCAAAAATCAATGAATATTGTAAATGCACAAACAGTAATTTCTCCGCATTGCAAGGTGCAAGTCTGAAATTTTTTGCTTTTTCCTGCTCCTCTTAGCATGATAAAGAAGATTCAAAGAGAGTGAGATGCCAGCTACTTTCATTCAGTCAGTAGCTTCAATCATTTCTGGACGTTTTTCAATGGTAAAAATCAATGAATATTGTAAATGCACAAACAGTGATTTCTCCACATTGCAAGGTGCAATTCTGAAATTTTTTGCTTTTTCCTGCTCCTCTTAGCATGATAAAGAAGATTCAAAGAGAGTGAGATGCCAGCTCCTTTGATTCAGTCAGTAGCTTCAAACATTTCTGGTATATGAATAACATGATGTTTTTCAATGGCAAAAATCAATGAATATTGTAAATGCACAAACAGTAATTTCTCCGCATTGCAAGGTGCAAGTCTGAAATTTTTTGCTTTTTCCTGCTCCTCTTAGCATGATAAAGAAGATTCAAAGAGAGTGAGATGCCAGCTACTTTCATTCAGTCAGTAGCTTCAATCATTTCTGGACGTTTTTCAATGGTAAAAATCAATGAATATTGTAAATGCACAAACAGTAATTTCTCCACATTGCAAGGTGCAATTCTGAAATTTTTTGCTTTTTCCTGCTCCTCTTAGCATGATAAAGAAGATTCAAAGAGAGTGAGATGCCAGCTCCTTTCATTCAGTCAGTAGCTTCAAACATTTCTGGTATATGAATAACATGATGTTTTTCAATGGCAAAAATCAATGAATATTGTAAATGCACAAACAGTAATTTCTCCACATTGCAAGGTGCAATTCTGAAATTTTTTGCTTTTTCCTGCTCCTCTTAGCATGATAAAGAAGATTCAAAGAGAGTGAGATGCCAGCTCCTTTCATTCAGTCAGTAGCTTCAAACATTTCTGGTATATGAATAACATGTTTTTCAATGGCAAAAATCAATGAATATTGTAAATGCACAAACAGTAATTTCTCCGCATTGCAAGGTGCAATTCTGAAATTTTTTGCTTTTTCCTGCTCCTCTTAGCATGATAAAGAAGATTCAAAGAGAGTGAGATGCCAGCTCCTTTCATTCAGTCAGTAGCTTCAATCATTTCTGGACGTTTTTCAATGGCAAAAATCAATGAATATTGTAAATGCACAAACAGTAATTTCTCCGCATTGCAAGGTGCAATTCTGAAATTTTTTGCTTTTTCCTGCTCCTCTTAGCATGATAAAGAAGATTCAAAGAGAGTGAGATGTCAGCTCCTTTCATTCAGTCAGTAGCTTCAAACATTTCTGGTATATGAATAACATGATGTTTTTCAATGGCAAAAATCAATGAATATTGTAAATGCACAAACAGTAATTTCTCCGCATTGCAAGGTGCAATTCTGAAATTTTTTGCTTTTTCCTGCTCCTCTTAGCATGATAAAGAAGATTCAAAGAGAGTGAGATGCCAGCTCCTTTCATTCAGTCAGTAGCTTCAATCATTTCTGGACGTTTTTCAATGGCAAAAATCAATGAATATTGTAAATGCACAAACAGTAATTTCTCCGCATTGCAAGGTGCAATTCTGAAATTTTTTGCTTTTTCCTGCTCCTCTTAGCATGATAAAGAAGATTCAAAGAGAGTGAGATGCCAGCTCCTTTCATTCAGTCAGTAGCTTCAATCATTTCTGGACGTTTTTCAATGGCAAAAATCAATGAATATTGTAAATGCACAAACAGTAATTTCTCCGCATTGCAAGGTGCAATTCTGAAATTTTTTGCTTTTTCCTGCTCCTCTTAGCATGATAAAGAAGATTCAAAGAGAGTGAGATGCCAACTCCTTTCATTCAGTCAGTAGCTTCAAACATTTCTGGTATATGAATAACATGATGTTTTTCAATGGCAAAAATCAATGAATATTGTAAATGCACAAACAGTAATTTCTCCGCATTGCAAGGTGCAATTCTGAAATTTTTTGCTTTTTCCTGCTCCTCTTAGCATGATAAAGAAGATTCAAAGAGAGTGAGATGCCAGCTCCTTTCATTCAATCAGTAGCTTCAATCATTTCTGGACGTTTTTCAATGGCAAAAATCAATGAATATTGTATATGCACAAACAGTAATTTCTCCGCATTGCAAGGTGCAATTCTGAAATTTTTTGCTTTTTCCTGCTCCTCTTAGCATGATAAAGAAGATTCAAAGAGAGTGAGATGCCAGCTCCTTTCATTCAGTCAGTAGCTTCAATCATTTCTGGACGTTTTTCAATGGCAAAAATCAATGAATATTGTAAATGCACAAACAGTAATTTCTCCGCATTGCAAGGTGCAATTCTGAAATTTTTTGCTTTTTCCTGCTCCTCTTAGCATGATAAAGAAGATTCAAAGAGAGTGAGATGCCAGCTCCTTTGATTCAGTCAGTAGCTTCAAACATTTCTGGTATATGAATAACATGATGTTTTTCAATGGCAAAAATCAATGAATATTGTAAATGCACAAACAGTAATTTCTCCGCATTGCAAGGTGCAAGTCTGAAATTTTTTGCTTTTTCCTGCTCCTCTTAGCATGATAAAGAAGATTCAAAGAGAGTGAGATGCCAGCTACTTTCATTCAGTCAGTAGCTTCAATCATTTCTGGACGTTTTTCAATGGTAAAAATCAATGAATATTGTAAATGCACAAACAGTAATTTCTCCACATTGCAAGGTGCAATTCTGAAATTTTTTGCTTTTTCCTGCTCCTCTTAGCATGATAAAGAAGATTCAAAGAGAGTGAGATGCCAGCTCCTTTCATTCAGTCAGTAGCTTCAAACATTTCTGGTATATGAATAACATGATGTTTTTCAATGGCAAAAATCAATGAATATTGTAAATGCACAAACAGTAATTTCTCCGCATTGCAAGGTGCAAGTCTGAAATTTTTTGCTTTTTCCTGCTCCTCTTAGCATGATAAAGAAGATTCAAAGAGAGTGAGATGCCAGCTACTTTCATTCAGTCAGTAGCTTCAATCATTTCTGGACGTTTTTCAATGGTAAAAATCAATGAATATTGTAAATGCACAAACAGTAATTTCTCCACATTGCAAGGTGCAATTCTGAAATTTTTTGCTTTTTCCTGCTTCTCTTAGCATGATAAAGAAGATTCAAAGAGAGTGAGATGCCAGCTCCTTTCATTCAGTCAGTAGCTTCAAACATTTCTGGTATATGAATAACATGATGTTTTTCAATGGCAAAAATCAATGAATATTGTAAATGCACAAACAGTAATTTCTCCACATTGCAAGGTGCAATTCTGAAATTTTTTGCTTTTTCCTGCTCCTCTTAGCATGATAAAGAAGATTCAAAGAGAGTGAGATGCCAGCTCCTTTCATTCAGTCAGTAGCTTCAAACATTTCTGGTATATGAATAACATGATGTTTTTCAATGGCAAAAATCAATGAATATTGTAAATGCACAAACAGTAATTTCTCCGCATTGCAAGGTGCAATTCTGAAATTTTTTGCTTTTTCCTGCTCCTCTTAGCATGATAAAGAAGATTCAAAGAGAGTGAGATGCCAGCTCCTTTCATTCAGTCAGTAGCTTCAATCATTTCTGGACGTTTTTCAATGGCAAAAATCAATGAATATTGTAAATGCACAAACAGTAATTTCTCCGCATTGCAAGGTGCAATTCTGAAATTTTTTGCTTTTTCCTGCTCCTCTTAGCATGATAAAGAAGATTCAAAGAGAGTGAGATGTCAGCTCCTTTCATTCAGTCAGTAGCTTCAAACATTTCTGGTATATGAATAACATGATGTTTTTCAATGGCAAAAATCAATGAATATTGTAAATGCACAAACAGTAATTTCTCCGCATTGCAAGGTGCAATTCTGAAATTTTTTGCTTTTTCCTGCTCCTCTTAGCATGATAAAGAAGATTCAAAGAGAGTGAGATGCCAGCTCCTTTCATTCAGTCAGTAGCTTCAATCATTTCTGGACGTTTTTCAATGGCAAAAATCAATGAATATTGTAAATGCACAAACAGTAATTTCTCCGCATTGCAAGGTGCAATTCTGAAATTTTTTGCTTTTTCCTGCTCCTCTTAGCATGATAAAGAAGATTCAAAGAGAGTGAGATGCCAGCTCCTTTCATTCAGTCAGTAGCTTCAATCATTTCTGGACGTTTTTCAAAGGCAAAAATCAATGAATATTGTAAATGCACAAACAGTAATTTCTCCGCATTGCAAGGTGCAATTCTGAAATTTTTTGCTTTTTCCTGCTCCTCTTAGCATGATAAAGATTCAAAGAGAGTGAGATGCCAGCTCCTTTGATTCAGTCAGTAGCTTCAAACATTTCTGGTATATGAATAACATGATGTTTTTCAATGGCAAAAATCAATGAATATTGTAAATGCACAAACAGTAATTTCTCCGCATTGCAAGGTGCAAGTCTGAAATTTTTTGCTTTTTCCTGCTCCTCTTAGCATGATAAAGAAGATTCAAAGAGAGTGAGATGCCAGCTACTTTCATTCAGTCAGTAGCTTCAATCATTTCTGGACGTTTTTCAATGGTAAAAATCAATGAATATTGTTTATGCACAAACAGTAATTTCTCCACATTGCAAGGTGCAATTCTGAAATTTTTTGCTTTTTCCTGCTCCTCTTAGCATGATAAAGAAGATTCAAAGAGAGTGAGATGCCAGCTCCTTTCATTCAGTCAGTAGCTTCAAACATTTCTGGTATATGAATAACATGATGTTTTTCAATGGCAAAAATCAATGAATATTGTAAATGCACAAACAGTAATTTCTCCGCATTGCAAGGTGCAAGTCTGAAATTTTTTGCTTTTTCCTGCTCCTCTTAGCATGATAAAGAAGATTCAAAGAGAGTGAGATGCCAGCTACTTTCATTCAGTCAGTAGCTTCAATCATTTCTGGACGTTTTTCAATGGTAAAAATCAATGAATATTGTAAATGCACAAACAGTAATTTCTCCGCATTGCAAGGTGCAATTCTGAAATTTTTTGCTTTTTCCTGCTCCTCTTAGCATGATAAAGAAGATTCAAAGAGAGTGAGATGCCAGCTCCTTTCATTCAGTCAGTAGCTTCAAACATTTCTGGTATATGAATAACATGATGTTTTTCAATGGCAAAAATCAATGAATATTGTAAATGCACAAACAGTAATTTCTCCACATTGCAAGGTGCAATTCTGAAATTTTTTGCTTTTTCCTGCTCCTCTTAGCATGATAAAGAAGATTCAAAGAGAGTGAGATGCCAGCTCCTTTCATTCAGTCAGTAGCTTCAAACATTTCTGGTATATGAATAACATGATGTTTTTCAATGGCAAAAATCAATGAATATTGTAAATGCACAAACAGTAATTTCTCCGCATTGCAAGGTGCAATTCTGAAATTTTTTGCTTTTTCCTGCTCCTCTTAGCATGATAAAGAAGATTCAAAGAGAGTGAGATGCCAGCTCCTTTCATTCAGTCAGTAGCTTCAATCATTTCTGGACGTTTTTCAATGGCAAAAATCAATGAATATTGTAAATGCACAAACAGTAATTTCTCCGCATTGCAAGGTGCAATTCTGAAATTTTTTGCTTTTTCCTGCTCCTCTTAGCATGATAAAGAAGATTCAAAGAGAGTGAGATGTCAGCTCCTTTCATTCAGTCAGTAGCTTCAAACATTTCTGGTATATGAATAACATGATGTTTTTCAATGGCAAAAATCAATGAATATTGTAAATGCACAAACAGTAATTTCTCCGCATTGCAAGGTGCAATTCTGAAATTTTTTGCTTTTTCCTGCTCCTCTTAGCATGATAAAGAAGATTCAAAGAGAGTGAGATGCCAGCTCCTTTCATTCAGTCAGTAGCTTCAATCATTTCTGGACGTTTTTCAATGGCAAAAATCAATGAATATTGTAAATGCACAAACAGTAATTTCTCCGCATTGCAAGGTGCAATTCTGAAATTTTTTGCTTTTTCCTGCTCCTCTTAGCATGATAAAGAAGATTCAAAGAGAGTGAGATGCCAGCTCCTTTCATTCAGTCAGTAGCTTCAAACATTTCTGGTATATGAATAACATGATGTTTTTCAATGGCAAAAATCAATGAATATTGTAAATGCACAAACAGTAATTTCTCCGCATTGCAAGGTGCAATTCTGAAATTTTTTGCTTTTTCCTGCTCCTCTTAGCATGATAAAGAAGATTCAAAGAGAGTGAGATGCCAACTCCTTTCATTCAGTCAGTAGCTTCAAACATTTCTGGTATATGAATAACATGATGTTTTTCAATGGCAAAAATCAATGAATATTGTAAATGCACAAACAGTAATTTCTCCGCATTGCAAGGTGCAATTCTGAAATTGTTTGCTTTTTCCTGCTCCTCTTAGCATGATAAAGAAGATTCAAAGAGAGTGAGATGCCAGCTCCTTTCATTCAGTCAGTAGCTTCAATCATTTCTGGACGTTTTTCAATGGCAAAAATCAATGAATATTGTAAATGCACAAACAGTAATTTCTCCGCATTGCAAGGTGCAATTCTGAAATTTTTTGCTTTTTCCTGCTCCTCTTAGCATGATAAAGAAGATTCAAAGAGAGTGAGATGCCAGCTCCTTTCATTCAGTCAGTACCTTCAATCATTTCTGGACGTTTTTCAATGGCAAAAATCAATGAATATTGTAAATGCACAAACAGTAATTTCTCCGCATTGCAAGGTGCAATTCTGAAATTTTTTGCTTTTTCCCGCTCCTCTTAGCATGATAAAGAAGATTCAAAGAGAGTGAGGTGCCAGCTCCTTTCATTCAGTCAGTAGCTTCAAACATTTCTGGTATATGAATAACATGTTTTTCAATGGCAAAAATCAATGAATATTGTAAATGCACAAACAGTAATTTCTCCGCATTGCAAGGTGCAATTCTGAAATTTTTTGCTTTTTCCTGCTCCTCTTAGCATGATAAAGAAGATTCAAAGAGAGTGAGATGCCAGCTTCTTTCATTCAATCAGTAGCTTCAATCATTTCTGGACGTTTTTCAATGGCAAAAATCAATGAATATTGTATATGCACAAACAGTAATTTCTCCGCATTGCAAGGTGCAATTCTGAAATTTTTTGCTTTTTCCTGCTCCTCTTAGCATGATAAAGAAGATTCAAAGAGAGTGAGGTGCCAGCTCCTTTCATTCAGTCAGTAGCTTCAAACATTTCTGGTATATGAATAACATGTTTTTCAATGGCAAAAATCAATGAATATTGTAAATGCACAAACAGTAATTTCTCCGCATTGCAAGGTGCAATTCTGAAATTTTTTGCTTTTTCCTGCTCCTCTTAGCATGATAAAGAAGATTCAAAGAGAGTGAGATGCCAGCTCCTTTCATTCAGTCAGTAGCTTCAATCATTTCTGGACGTTTTTCAATGGCAAAAATCAATGAATATTGTAAATGCACAAACAGTAATTTCTCCGCATTGCAAGGTGCAATTCTGAAATTTTTTGCTTTTTCCTGCTCCTCTTAGCATGATAAAGAAGATTCAAAGAGAGTGAGATGCCAGCTCCTTTCATTCAGTCAGTAGCTTCAATCATTTCTGGACGTTTTTCAATGGCAAAAATCAATGAATATTGTAAATGCACAAACAATAATTTCTCCGCATTGCAAGGTGCAATTCTGAAATTTTTTGCTTTTTCCTGCTCCTCTTAGCATGATAAAGAAGATTCAAAGAGAGTGAGATGCCAGCTCCTTTGATTCAGTCAGTAGCTTCAAACATTTCTGGTATATGAATAACATGATGTTTTTCAATGGCAAAAATCAATGAATATTGTAAATGCACAAACAGTAATTTCTCCGCATTGCAAGGTGCAAGTCTGAAATTTTTTGCTTTTTCCTGCTCCTCTTAGCATGATAAAGAAGATTCAAAGAGAGTGAGATGCCAGCTCCTTTCATTCAGTCAGTAGCTTCAAACATTTCTGGTATATGAATAACATGATGTTTTTCAATGGCAAAAATCAATGAATATTGTAAATGCACAAACAGTAATTTCTCCGCATTGCAAGGTGCAAGTATGAAATTTTTTGCTTTTTCCTGCTCCTCTTAGCATGATAAAGAAGATTCAAAGAGAGTGAGATGCCAGCTACTTTCATTCAGTCAGTAGCTTCAATCATTTCTGGACGTTTTTCAATGGTAAAAATCAATGAATATTGTAAATGCACAAACAGTAATTTCTCCACATTGCAAGGTGCAATTCTGAAATTTTTTGCTTTTTCCTGCTCCTCTTAGCATGATAAAGAAGATTCAAAGAGAGTGAGATGCCAGCTCCTTTCATTCAGTCAGTAGCTTCAAACATTTCTGGTATATGAATAACATGATGTTTTTCAATGGCAAAAATCAATGAATATTGTAAATGCACAAACAGTAATTTCTCCGCATTGCAAGGTGCAATTCTGAAATTTTTTGCTTTTTCCTGCTCCTCTTAGCATGATAAAGAAGATTCAAAGAGAGTGAGATGCCAGCTCCTTTCATTCAGTCAGTAGCTTCAATCATTTCTGGACGTTTTTCAATGGCAAAAATCAATGAATATTGTAAATGCACAAACAGTAATTTCTCCGCATTGCAAGGTGCAATTCTGAAATTTTTTGCTTTTTCCTGCTCCTCTTAGCATGATAAAGAAGATTCAAAGAGAGTGAGATGCCAGCTCCTTTCATTCAGTCAGTAGCTTCAATCATTTCTGGACGTTTTTCAAAGGCAAAAATCAATGAATATTGTAAATGCACAAACAGTAATTTCTCCGCATTGCAAGGTGCAATTCTGAAATTTTTTGCTTTTTCCTGCTCCTCTTAGCATGATAAAGATTCAAAGAGAGTGAGATGCCAGCTCCTTTGATTCAGTCAGTAGCTTCAAACATTTCTGGTATATGAATAACATGATGTTTTTCAATGGCAAAAATCAATGAATATTGTAAATGCACAAACAGTAATTTCTCCGCATTGCAAGGTGCAAGTCTGAAATTTTTTGCTTTTTCCTGCTCCTCTTAGCATGATAAAGAAGATTCAAAGAGAGTGAGATGCCAGCTACTTTCATTCAGTCAGTAGCTTCAATCATTTCTGGACGTTTTTCAATGGTAAAAATCAATGAATATTGTTTATGCACAAACAGTAATTTCTCCACATTGCAAGGTGCAATTCTGAAATTTTTTGCTTTTTCCTGCTCCTCTTAGCATGATAAAGAAGATTCAAAGAGAGTGAGATGCCAGCTCCTTTCATTCAGTCAGTAGCTTCAAACATTTCTGGTATATGAATAACATGATGTTTTTCAATGGCAAAAATCAATGAATATTGTAAATGCACAAACAGTAATTTCTCCGCATTGCAAGGTGCAAGTCTGAAATTTTTTGCTTTTTCCTGCTCCTCTTAGCATGATAAAGAAGATTCAAAGAGAGTGAGATGCCAGCTACTTTCATTCAGTCAGTAGCTTCAATCATTTCTGGACGTTTTTCAATGGTAAAAATCAATGAATATTGTAAATGCACAAACAGTAATTTCTCCGCATTGCAAGGTGCAATTCTGAAATTTTTTGCTTTTTCCTGCTCCTCTTAGCATGATAAAGAAGATTCAAAGAGAGTGAGATGCCAGCTCCTTTCATTCAGTCAGTAGCTTCAAACATTTCTGGTATATGAATAACATGATGTTTTTCAATGGCAAAAATCAATGAATATTGTAAATGCACAAACAGTAATTTCTCCACATTGCAAGGTGCAATTCTGAAATTTTTTGCTTTTTCCTGCTCCTCTTAGCATGATAAAGAAGATTCAAAGAGAGTGAGATGCCAGCTCCTTTCATTCAGTCAGTAGCTTCAAACATTTCTGGTATATGAATAACATGATGTTTTTCAATGGCAAAAATCAATGAATATTGTAAATGCACAAACAGTAATTTCTCCGCATTGCAAGGTGCAATTCTGAAATTTTTTGCTTTTTCCTGCTCCTCTTAGCATGATAAAGAAGATTCAAAGAGAGTGAGATGCCAGCTCCTTTCATTCAGTCAGTAGCTTCAATCATTTCTGGACGTTTTTCAATGGCAAAAATCAATGAATATTGTAAATGCACAAACAGTAATTTCTCCGCATTGCAAGGTGCAATTCTGAAATTTTTTGCTTTTTCCTGCTCCTCTTAGCATGATAAAGAAGATTCAAAGAGAGTGAGATGTCAGCTCCTTTCATTCAGTCAGTAGCTTCAAACATTTCTGGTATATGAATAACATGATGTTTTTCAATGGCAAAAATCAATGAATATTGTAAATGCACAAACAGTAATTTCTCCGCATTGCAAGGTGCAATTCTGAAATTTTTTGCTTTTTCCTGCTCCTCTTAGCATGATAAAGAAGATTCAAAGAGAGTGAGATGCCAGCTCCTTTCATTCAGTCAGTAGCTTCAATCATTTCTGGACGTTTTTCAATGGCAAAAATCAATGAATATTGTAAATGCACAAACAGTAATTTCTCCGCATTGCAAGGTGCAATTCTGAAATTTTTTGCTTTTTCCTGCTCCTCTTAGCATGATAAAGAAGATTCAAAGAGAGTGAGATGCCAGCTCCTTTCATTCAGTCAGTAGCTTCAAACATTTCTGGTATATGAATAACATGATGTTTTTCAATGGCAAAAATCAATGAATATTGTAAATGCACAAACAGTAATTTCTCCGCATTGCAAGGTGCAATTCTGAAATTTTTTGCTTTTTCCTGCTCCTCTTAGCATGATAAAGAAGATTCAAAGAGAGTGAGATGCCAACTCCTTTCATTCAGTCAGTAGCTTCAAACATTTCTGGTATATGAATAACATGATGTTTTTCAATGGCAAAAATCAATGAATATTGTAAATGCACAAACAGTAATTTCTCCGCATTGCAAGGTGCAATTCTGAAATTGTTTGCTTTTTCCTGCTCCTCTTAGCATGATAAAGAAGATTCAAAGAGAGTGAGATGCCAGCTCCTTTCATTCAGTCAGTAGCTTCAATCATTTCTGGACGTTTTTCAATGGCAAAAATCAATGAATATTGTAAATGCACAAACAGTAATTTCTCCGCATTGCAAGGTGCAATTCTGAAATTTTTTGCTTTTTCCTGCTCCTCTTAGCATGATAAAGAAGATTCAAAGAGAGTGAGATGCCAGCTCCTTTCATTCAGTCAGTACCTTCAATCATTTCTGGACGTTTTTCAATGGCAAAAATCAATGAATATTGTAAATGCACAAACAGTAATTTCTCCGCATTGCAAGGTGCAATTCTGAAATTTTTTGCTTTTTCCCGCTCCTCTTAGCATGATAAAGAAGATTCAAAGAGAGTGAGGTGCCAGCTCCTTTCATTCAGTCAGTAGCTTCAAACATTTCTGGTATATGAATAACATGTTTTTCAATGGCAAAAATCAATGAATATTGTAAATGCACAAACAGTAATTTCTCCGCATTGCAAGGTGCAATTCTGAAATTTTTTGCTTTTTCCTGCTCCTCTTAGCATGATAAAGAAGATTCAAAGAGAGTGAGATGCCAGCTTCTTTCATTCAATCAGTAGCTTCAATCATTTCTGGACGTTTTTCAATGGCAAAAATCAATGAATATTGTATATGCACAAACAGTAATTTCTCCGCATTGCAAGGTGCAATTCTGAAATTTTTTGCTTTTTCCTGCTCCTCTTAGCATGATAAAGAAGATTCAAAGAGAGTGAGGTGCCAGCTCCTTTCATTCAGTCAGTAGCTTCAAACATTTCTGGTATATGAATAACATGTTTTTCAATGGCAAAAATCAATGAATATTGTAAATGCACAAACAGTAATTTCTCCGCATTGCAAGGTGCAATTCTGAAATTTTTTGCTTTTTCCTGCTCCTCTTAGCATGATAAAGAAGATTCAAAGAGAGTGAGATGCCAGCTCCTTTCATTCAGTCAGTAGCTTCAATCATTTCTGGACGTTTTTCAATGGCAAAAATCAATGAATATTGTAAATGCACAAACAGTAATTTCTCCGCATTGCAAGGTGCAATTCTGAAATTTTTTGCTTTTTCCTGCTCCTCTTAGCATGATAAAGAAGATTCAAAGAGAGTGAGATGCCAGCTCCTTTCATTCAGTCAGTAGCTTCAATCATTTCTGGACGTTTTTCAATGGCAAAAATCAATGAATATTGTAAATGCACAAACAATAATTTCTCCGCATTGCAAGGTGCAATTCTGAAATTTTTTGCTTTTTCCTGCTCCTCTTAGCATGATAAAGAAGATTCAAAGAGAGTGAGATGCCAGCTCCTTTGATTCAGTCAGTAGCTTCAAACATTTCTGGTATATGAATAACATGATGTTTTTCAATGGCAAAAATCAATGAATATTGTAAATGCACAAACAGTAATTTCTCCGCATTGCAAGGTGCAAGTCTGAAATTTTTTGCTTTTTCCTGCTCCTCTTAGCATGATAAAGAAGATTCAAAGAGAGTGAGATGCCAGCTCCTTTCATTCAGTCAGTAGCTTCAAACATTTCTGGTATATGAATAACATGATGTTTTTCAATGGCAAAAATCAATGAATATTGTAAATGCACAAACAGTAATTTCTCCGCATTGCAAGGTGCAAGTCTGAAATTTTTTGCTTTTTCCTGCTCCTCTTAGCATGATAAAGAAGATTCAAAGAGAGTGAGATGCCAGCTACTTTCATTCAGTCAGTAGCTTCAATCATTTCTGGACGTTTTTCAATGGTAAAAATCAATGAATATTGTAAATGCACAAACAGTAATTTCTCCACATTGCAAGGTGCAATTCTGAAATTTTTTGCTTTTTCCTGCTCCTCTTAGCATGATAAAGAAGATTCAAAGAGAGTGAGATGCCAGCTCCTTTCATTCAGTCAGTAGCTTCAAACATTTCTGGTATATGAATAACATGATGTTTTTCAATGGCAAAAATCAATGAATATTGTAAATGCACAAACAGTAATTTCTCCGCATTGCAAGGTGCAAGTCTGAAATTTTTTGCTTTTTCCTGCTCCTCTTAGCATGATAAAGAAGATTCAAAGAGAGTGAGATGCCAGCTACTTTCATTCAGTCAGTAGCTTCAATCATTTCTGGACGTTTTTCAATGGTAAAAATCAATGAATATTGTAAATGCACAAACAGTAATTTCTCCACATTGCAAGGTGCAATTCTGAAATTTTTTGCTTTTTCCTGCTCCTCTTAGCATGATAAAGAAGATTCAAAGAGAGTGAGATGCCAGCTCCTTTCATTCAGTCAGTAGCTTCAAACATTTCTGGTATATGAATAACATGATGTTTTTCAATGGCAAAAATCAATGAATATTGTAAATGCACAAACAGTAATTTCTCCACATTGCAAGGTGCAATTCTGAAATTTTTTGCTTTTTCCTGCTCCTCTTAGCATGATAAAGAAGATTCAAAGAGAGTGAGATGCCAGCTCCTTTCATTCAGTCAGTAGCTTCAATCATTTCTGGACGTTTTTCAATGGCAAAAATCAATGAATATTGTAAATGCACAAACAGTAATTTCTCCGCATTGCAAGGTGCAATTCTGAAATTTTTTGCTTTTTCCTGCTCCTCTTAGCATGATAAAGAAGATTCAAAGAGAGTGAGATGTCAGCTCCTTTCATTCAGTCAGTAGCTTCAAACATTTCTGGTATATGAATAACATGATGTTTTTCAATGGCAAAAATCAATGAATATTGTAAATGCACAAACAGTAATTTCTCCGCATTGCAAGGTGCAATTCTGAAATTTTTTGCTTTTTCCTGCTCCTCTTAGCATGATAAAGAAGATTCAAAGAGAGTGAGATGCCAGCTCCTTTCATTCAGTCAGTAGCTTCAATCATTTCTGGACGTTTTTCAATGGCAAAAATCAATGAATATTGTAAATGCACAAACAGTAATTTCTCCGCATTGCAAGGTGCAATTCTGAAATTTTTTGCTTTTTCCTGCTCCTCTTAGCATGATAAAGAAGATTCAAAGAGAGTGAGATGTCAGCTCCTTTCATTCAGTCAGTAGCTTCAAACATTTCTGGTATATGAATAACATGATGTTTTTCAATGGCAAAAATCAATGAATATTGTAAATGCACAAACAGTAATTTCTCCGCATTGCAAGGTGCAATTCTGAAATTTTTTGCTTTTTCCTGCTCCTCTTAGCATGATAAAGAAGATTCAAAGAGAGTGAGATGCCAGCTCCTTTCATTCAGTCAGTAGCTTCAAACATTTCTGGTATATGAATAACATGATGTTTTTCAATGGCAAAAATCAATGAATATTGTAAATGCACAAACAGTAATTTCTCCGCATTGCAAGGTGCAATTCTGAAATTTTTTGCTTTTTCCTGCTCCTCTTAGCATGATAAAGAAGATTCAAAGAGAGTGAGATGCCAACTCCTTTCATTCAGTCAGTAGCTTCAAACATTTCTGGTATATGAATAACATGATGTTTTTCAATGGCAAAAATCAATGAATATTGTAAATGCACAAACAGTAATTTCTCCGCATTGCAAGGTGCAATTCTGAAATTGTTTGCTTTTTCCTGCTCCTCTTAGCATGATAAAGAAGATTCAAAGAGAGTGAGATGCCAGCTCCTTTCATTCAGTCAGTAGCTTCAATCATTTCTGGACGTTTTTCAATGGCAAAAATCAATGAATATTGTAAATGCACAAACAGTAATTTCTCCGCATTGCAAGGTGCAATTCTGAAATTTTTTGCTTTTTCCTGCTCCTCTTAGCATGATAAAGAAGATTCAAAGAGAGTGAGATGCCAGCTCCTTTCATTCAGTCAGTACCTTCAATCATTTCTGGACGTTTTTCAATGGCAAAAATCAATGAATATTGTAAATGCACAAACAGTAATTTCTCCGCATTGCAAGGTGCAATTCTGAAATTTTTTGCTTTTTCCCGCTCCTCTTAGCATGATAAAGAAGATTCAAAGAGAGTGAGGTGCCAGCTCCTTTCATTCAGTCAGTAGCTTCAAACATTTCTGGTATATGAATAACATGTTTTTCAATGGCAAAAATCAATGAATATTGTAAATGCACAAACAGTAATTTCTCCGCATTGCAAGGTGCAATTCTGAAATTTTTTGCTTTTTCCTGCTCCTCTTAGCATGATAAAGAAGATTCAAAGAGAGTGAGATGCCAGCTCCTTTCATTCAATCAGTAGCTTCAATCATTTCTGGACGTTTTTCAATGGCAAAAATCAATGAATATTGTATATGCACAAACAGTAATTTCTCCGCATTGCAAGGTGCAATTCTGAAATTTTTTGCTTTTTCCTGCTCCACTTAGCATGATAAAGAAGATTCAAAGAGAGTGAGGTGCCAGCTCCTTTCATTCAGTCAGTAGCTTCAAACATTTCTGGTATATGAATAACATGTTTTTCAATGGCAAAAATCAATGAATATTGTAAATGCACAAACAGTAATTTCTCCGCATTGCAAGGTGCAATTCTGAAATTTTTTGCTTTTTCCTGCTCCTCTTAGCATGATAAAGAAGATTCAAAGAGAGTGAGATGCCAGCTCCTTTCATTCAGTCAGTAGCTTCAATCATTTCTGGACGTTTTTCAATGGCAAAAATCAATGAATATTGTAAATGCACAAACAATAATTTCTCCGCATTGCAAGGTGCAATTCTGAAATTTTTTGCTTTTTCCTGCTCCTCTTAGCATGATAAAGAAGATTCAAAGAGAGTGAGATGCCAGCTCCTTTGATTCAGTCAGTAGCTTCAAACATTTCTGGTATATGAATAACATGATGTTTTTCAATGGCAAAAATCAATGAATATTGTAAATGCACAATTCTCCGCATTGCAAGGTGCAAGTCTGAAATTTTTTGCTTTTTCCTGCTCCTCTTAGCATGATAAAGAAGATTCAAAGAGAGTGAGATGCCAGCTCCTTTCATTCAGTCAGTAGCTTCAAACATTTCTGGTATATGAATAACATGATGTTTTTCAATGGCAAAAATCAATGAATATTGTAAATGCACAAACAGTAATTTCTCCGCATTGCAAGGTGCAAGTCTGAAATTTTTTGCTTTTTCCTGCTCCTCTTAGCATGATAAAGAAGATTCAAAGAGAGTGAGATGCCAGCTACTTTCATTCAGTCAGTAGCTTCAATCATTTCTGGACGTTTTTCAATGGCAAAAATCAATGAATATTGTAAATGCACAAACAGTAATTTCTCCGCATTGCAAGGTGCAATTCTGAAATTTTTTGCTTTTTCCCGCTCCTCTTAGCATGATAAAGAAGATTCAAAGAGAGTGAGGTGCCAGCTCCTTTCATTCAGTCAGTAGCTTCAAACATTTCTGGTATATGAATAACATGTTTTTCAATGGCAAAAATCAATGAATATTGTAAATGCACAAACAGTAATTTCTCCGCATTGCAAGGTGCAATTCTGAAATTTTTTGCTTTTTCCTGCTCCTCTTAGCATGATAAAGAAGATTCAAAGAGAGTGAGATGCCAGCTCCTTTCATTCAATCAGTAGCTTCAATCATTTCTGGACGTTTTTCAATGGCAAAAATCAATGAATATTGTATATGCACAAACAGTAATTTCTCCGCATTGCAAGGTGCAATTCTGAAATTTTTTGCTTTTTCCTGCTCCACTTAGCATGATAAAGAAGATTCAAAGAGAGTGAGGTGCCAGCTCCTTTCATTCAGTCAGTAGCTTCAAACATTTCTGGTATATGAATAACATGTTTTTCAATGGCAAAAATCAATGAATATTGTAAATGCACAAACAGTAATTTCTCCGCATTGCAAGGTGCAATTCTGAAATTTTTTGCTTTTTCCTGCTCCTCTTAGCATGATAAAGAAGATTCAAAGAGAGTGAGATGCCAGCTCCTTTCATTCAGTCAGTAGCTTCAATCATTTCTGGACGTTTTTCAATGGCAAAAATCAATGAATATTGTAAATGCACAAACAGTAATTTCTCCGCATTGCAAGGTGCAATTCTGAAATTTTTTGCTTTTTCCTGCTCCTCTTAGCATGATAAAGAAGATTCAAAGAGAGTGAGATGCCAGCTCCTTTCATTCAGTCAGTAGCTTCAATCATTTCTGGACGTTTTTCAATGGCAAAAATCAATGAATATTGTAAATGCACAAACAATAATTTCTCCGCATTGCAAGGTGCAATTCTGAAATTTTTTGCTTTTTCCTGCTCCTCTTAGCATGATAAAGAAGATTCAAAGAGAGTGAGATGCCAGCTCCTTTGATTCAGTCAGTAGCTTCAAACATTTCTGGTATATGAATAACATGATGTTTTTCAATGGCAAAAATCAATGAATATTGTAAATGCACAATTCTCCGCATTGCAAGGTGCAAGTCTGAAATTTTTTGCTTTTTCCTGCTCCTCTTAGCATGATAAAGAAGATTCAAAGAGAGTGAGATGCCAGCTCCTTTCATTCAGTCAGTAGCTTCAAACATTTCTGGTATATGAATAACATGATGTTTTTCAATGGCAAAAATCAATGAATATTGTAAATGCACAAACAGTAATTTCTCCGCATTGCAAGGTGCAAGTCTGAAATTTTTTGCTTTTTCCTGCTCCTCTTAGCATGATAAAGAAGATTCAAAGAGAGTGAGATGCCAGCTACTTTCATTCAGTCAGTAGCTTCAATCATTTCTGGACGTTTTTCAATGGTAAAAATCAATGAATATTGTAAATGCACAAACAGTAATTTCTCCACATTGCAAGGTGCAATTCTGAAATTTTTTGCTTTTTCCTGCTCCTCTTAGCATGATAAAGAAGATTCAAAGAGAGTGAGATGCCAGCTCCTTTCATTCAGTCAGTAGCTTCAAACATTTCTGGTATATGAATAACATGATGTTTTTCAATGGCAAAAATCAATGAATATTGTAAATGCACAAACAGTAATTTCTCCGCATTGCAAGGTGCAAGTCTGAAATTTTTTGCTTTTTCCTGCTCCTCTTAGCATGATAAAGAAGATTCAAAGAGAGTGAGATGCCAGCTACTTTCATTCAGTCAGTAGCTTCAATCATTTCTGGACGTTTTTCAATGGTAAAAATCAATGAATATTGTAAATGCACAAACAGTAATTTCTCCACATTGCAAGGTGCAATTCTGAAATTTTTTGCTTTTTCCTGCTCCTCTTAGCATGATAAAGAAGATTCAAAGAGAGTGAGATGCCAGCTCCTTTCATTCAGTCAGTAGCTTCAAACATTTCTGGTATATGAATAACATGATGTTTTTCAATGGCAAAAATCAATGAATATTGTAAATGCACAAACAGTAATTTCTCCACATTGCAAGGTGCAATTCTGAAATTTTTTGCTTTTTCCTGCTCCTCTTAGCATGATAAAGAAGATTCAAAGAGAGTGAGATGCCAGCTCCTTTCATTCAGTCAGTAGCTTCAAACATTTCTGGTATATGAATAACATGATGTTTTTCAATGGCAAAAATCAATGAATATTGTAAATGCACAAACAGTAATTTCTCCGCATTGCAAGGTGCAATTCTGAAATTTTTTGCTTTTTCCTGCTCCTCTTAGCATGATAAAGAAGATTCAAAGAGAGTGAGATGCCAGCTCCTTTCATTCAGTCAGTAGCTTCAATCATTTCTGGACGTTTTTCAATGGCAAAAATCAATGAATATTGTAAATGCACAAACAGTAATTTCTCCGCATTGCAAGGTGCAATTCTGAAATTTTTTGCTTTTTCCTGCTCCTCTTAGCATGATAAAGAAGATTCAAAGAGAGTGAGATGTCAGCTCCTTTCATTCAGTCAGTAGCTTCAAACATTTCTGGTATATGAATAACATGATGTTTTTCAATGGCAAAAATCAATGAATATTGTAAATGCACAAACAGTAATTTCTCCGCATTGCAAGGTGCAATTCTGAAATTTTTTGCTTTTTCCTGCTCCTCTTAGCATGATAAAGAAGATTCAAAGAGAGTGAGATGCCAGCTCCTTTCATTCAGTCAGTAGCTTCAATCATTTCTGGACGTTTTTCAATGGCAAAAATCAATGAATATTGTAAATGCACAAACAGTAATTTCTCCGCATTGCAAGGTGCAATTCTGAAATTTTTTGCTTTTTCCTGCTCCTCTTAGCATGATAAAGAAGATTCAAAGAGAGTGAGATGCCAGCTCCTTTCATTCAGTCAGTAGCTTCAAACATTTCTGGTATATGAATAACATGATGTTTTTCAATGGCAAAAATCAATGAATATTGTAAATGCACAAACAGTAATTTCTCCGCATTGCAAGGTGCAATTCTGAAATTTTTTGCTTTTTCCTGCTCCTCTTAGCATGATAAAGAAGATTCAAAGAGAGTGAGATGCCAACTCCTTTCATTCAGTCAGTAGCTTCAAACATTTCTGGTATATGAATAACATGATGTTTTTCAATGGCAAAAATCAATGAATATTGTAAATGCACAAACAGTAATTTCTCCGCATTGCAAGGTGCAATTCTGAAATTGTTTGCTTTTTCCTGCTCCTCTTAGCATGATAAAGAAGATTCAAAGAGAGTGAGATGCCAGCTCCTTTCATTCAGTCAGTAGCTTCAATCATTTCTGGACGTTTTTCAATGGCAAAAATCAATGAATATTGTAAATGCACAAACAGTAATTTCTCCGCATTGCAAGGTGCAATTCTGAAATTTTTTGCTTTTTCCTGCTCCTCTTAGCATGATAAAGAAGATTCAAAGAGAGTGAGATGCCAGCTCCTTTCATTCAGTCAGTACCTTCAATCATTTCTGGACGTTTTTCAATGGCAAAAATCAATGAATATTGTAAATGCACAAACAGTAATTTCTCCGCATTGCAAGGTGCAATTCTGAAATTTTTTTGCTTTTTCCCGCTCCTCTTAGCATGATAAAGAAGATTCAAAGAGAGTGAGGTGCCAGCTCCTTTCATTCAGTCAGTAGCTTCAAACATTTCTGGTATATGAATAACATGTTTTTCAATGGCAAAAATCAATGAATATTGTAAATGCACAAACAGTAATTTCTCCGCATTGCAAGGTGCAATTCTGAAATTTTTTGCTTTTTCCTGCTCCTCTTAGCATGATAAAGAAGATTCAAAGAGAGTGAGATGCCAGCTCCTTTCATTCAATCAGTAGCTTCAATCATTTCTGGACGTTTTTCAATGGCAAAAATCAATGAATATTGTATATGCACAAACAGTAATTTCTCCGCATTGCAAGGTGCAATTCTGAAATTTTTTGCTTTTTCCTGCTCCTCTTAGCATGATAAAGAAGATTCAAAGAGAGTGAGGTGCCAGCTCCTTTCATTCAGTCAGTAGCTTCAAACATTTCTGGTATATGAATAACATGTTTTTCAATGGCAAAAATCAATGAATATTGTAAATGCACAAACAGTAATTTCTCCGCATTGCAAGGTGCAATTCTGAAATTTTTTGCTTTTTCCTGCTCCTCTTAGCATGATAAAGAAGATTCAAAGAGAGTGAGATGCCAGCTCCTTTCATTCAGTCAGTAGCTTCAATCATTTCTGGACGTTTTTCAATGGCAAAAATCAATGAATATTGTAAATGCACAAACAGTAATTTCTCCGCATTGCAAGGTGCAATTCTGAAATTTTTTGCTTTTTCCTGCTCCTCTTAGCATGATAAAGAAGATTCAAAGAGAGTGAGATGCCAGCTACTTTCATTCAGTCAGTAGCTTCAATCATTTCTGGACGTTTTTCAATGGTAAAAATCAATGAATATTGTAAATGCACAAACAGTAATTTCTCCACATTGCAAGGTGCAATTCTGAAATTTTTTGCTTTTTCCTGCTCCTCTTAGCATGATAAAGAAGATTCAAAGAGAGTGAGATGCCAGCTCCTTTCATTCAGTCAGTAGCTTCAAACATTTCTGGTATATGAATAACATGATGTTTTTCAATGGCAAAAATCAATGAATATTGTAAATGCACAAACAGTAATTTCTCCACATTGCAAGGTGCAATTCTGAAATTTTTTGCTTTTTCCTGCTCCTCTTAGCATGATAAAGAAGATTCAAAGAGAGTGAGATGCCAGCTCCTTTCATTCAGTCAGTAGCTTCAAACATTTCTGGTATATGAATAACATGATGTTTTTCAATGGCAAAAATCAATGAATATTGTAAATGCACAAACAGTAATTTCTCCGCATTGCAAGGTGCAATTCTGAAATTTTTTGCTTTTTCCTGCTCCTCTTAGCATGATAAAGAAGATTCAAAGAGAGTGAGATGCCAGCTCCTTTCATTCAGTCAGTAGCTTCAATCATTTCTGGACGTTTTTCAATGGCAAAAATCAATGAATATTGTAAATGCACAAATAGTAATTTCTCCGCATTGCAAGGTGCAATTCTGAAATTTTTTGCTTTTTCCTGCTCCTCTTAGCATGATAAAGAAGATTCAAAGAGAGTGAGATGTCAGCTCCTTTCATTCAGTCAGTAGCTTCAAACATTTCTGGTATATGAATAACATGATGTTTTTCAATGGCAAAAATCAATGAATATTGTAAATGCACAAACAGTAATTTCTCCGCATTGCAAGGTGCAATTCTGAAATTTTTTGCTTTTTCCTGCTCCTCTTAGCATGATAAAGAAGATTCAAAGAGAGTGAGATGCCAGCTCCTTTCATTCAGTCAGTAGCTTCAATCATTTCTGGACGTTTTTCAATGGCAAAAATCAATGAATATTGTAAATGCACAAACAGTAATTTCTCCGCATTGCAAGGTGCAATTCTGAAATTTTTTGCTTTTTCCTGCTCCTCTTAGCATGATAAAGAAGATTCAAAGAGAGTGAGATGCCAGCTCCTTTCATTCAGTCAGTAGCTTCAAACATTTCTGGTATATGAATAACATGATGTTTTTCAATGGCAAAAATCAATGAATATTGTAAATGCACAAACAGTAATTTCTCCGCATTGCAAGGTGCAATTCTGAAATTTTTTGCTTTTTCCTGCTCCTCTTAGCATGATAAAGAAGATTCAAAGAGAGTGAGATGCCAACTCCTTTCATTCAGTCAGTAGCTTCAAACATTTCTGGTATATGAATAACATGATGTTTTTCAATGGCAAAAATCAATGAATATTGTAAATGCACAAACAGTAATTTCTCCGCATTGCAAGGTGCAATTCTGAAATTGTTTGCTTTTTCCTGCTCCTCTTAGCATGATAAAGAAGATTCAAAGAGAGTGAGATGCCAGCTCCTTTCATTCAGTCAGTAGCTTCAATCATTTCTGGACGTTTTTCAATGGCAAAAATCAATGAATATTGTAAATGCACAAACAGTAATTTCTCCGCATTGCAAGGTGCAATTCTGAAATTTTTTGCTTTTTCCTGCTCCTCTTAGCATGATAAAGAAGATTCAAAGAGAGTGAGATGCCAGCTCCTTTCATTCAGTCAGTACCTTCAATCATTTCTGGACGTTTTTCAATGGCAAAAATCAATGAATATTGTAAATGCACAAACAGTAATTTCTCCGCATTGCAAGGTGCAATTCTGAAATTTTTTGCTTTTTCCCGCTCCTCTTAGCATGATAAAGAAGATTCAAAGAGAGTGAGGTGCCAGCTCCTTTCATTCAGTCAGTAGCTTCAAACATTTCTGGTATATGAATAACATGTTTTTCAATGGCAAAAATCAATGAATATTGTAAATGCACAAACAGTAATTTCTCCGCATTGCAAGGTGCAATTCTGAAATTTTTTGCTTTTTCCTGCTCCTCTTAGCATGATAAAGAAGATTCAAAGAGAGTGAGATGCCAGCTCCTTTCATTCAATCAGTAGCTTCAATCATTTCTGGACGTTTTTCAATGGCAAAAATCAATGAATATTGTATATGCACAAACAGTAATTTCTCCGCATTGCAAGGTGCAATTCTGAAATTTTTTGCTTTTTCCTGCTCCTCTTAGCATGATAAAGAAGATTCAAAGAGAGTGAGGTGCCAGCTCCTTTCATTCAGTCAGTAGCTTCAAACATTTCTGGTATATGAATAACATGTTTTTCAATGGCAAAAATCAATGAATATTGTAAATGCACAAACAGTAATTTCTCCGCATTGCAAGGTGCAATTCTGAAATTTTTTGCTTTTTCCTGCTCCTCTTAGCATGATAAAGAAGATTCAAAGAGAGTGAGATGCCAGCTCCTTTCATTCAGTCAGTAGCTTCAATCATTTCTGGACGTTTTTCAATGGCAAAAATCAATGAATATTGTAAATGCACAAACAGTAATTTCTCCGCATTGCAAGGTGCAATTCTGAAATTTTTTGCTTTTTCCTGCTCCTCTTAGCATGATAAAGAAGATTCAAAGAGAGTGAGATGCCAGCTCCTTTCATTCAGTCAGTAGCTTCAATCATTTCTGGACGTTTTTCAATGGCAAAAATCAATGAATATTGTAAATGCACAAACAATAATTTCTCCGCATTGCAAGGTGCAATTCTGAAATTTTTTGCTTTTTCCTGCTCCTCTTAGCATGATAAAGAAGATTCAAAGAGAGTGAGATGCCAGCTCCTTTGATTCAGTCAGTAGCTTCAAACATTTCTGGTATATGAATAACATGATGTTTTTCAATGGCAAAAATCAATGAATATTGTAAATGCACAAACAGTAATTTCTCCGCATTGCAAGGTGCAAGTCTGAAATTTTTTGCTTTTTCCTGCTCCTCTTAGCATGATAAAGAAGATTCAAAGAGAGTGAGATGCCAGCTACTTTCATTCAGTCAGTAGCTTCAATCATTTCTGGACGTTTTTCAATGGTAAAAATCAATGAATATTGTAAATGCACAAACAGTAATTTCTCCACATTGCAAGGTGCAATTCTGAAATTTTTTGCTTTTTCCTGCTCCTCTTAGCATGATAAAGAATATTCAAAGAGAGTGAGATGCCAGCTCCTTTCATTCAGTCAGTAGCTTCAAACATTTCTGGTATATGAATAACATGATGTTTTTCAATGGCAAAAATCAATGAATATTGTAAATGCACAAACAGTAATTTCTCCGCATTGCAAGGTGCAAGTCTGAAATTTTTTGCTTTTTCCTGCTCCTCTTAGCATGATAAAGAAGATTCAAAGAGAGTGAGATGCCAGCTACTTTCATTCAGTCAGTAGCTTCAATCATTTCTGGACGTTTTTCAATGGTAAAAATCAATGAATATTGTAAATGCACAAACAGTAATTTCTCCACATTGCAAGGTGCAATTCTGAAATTTTTTGCTTTTTCCTGCTCCTCTTAGCATGATAAAGAAGATTCAAAGAGAGTGAGATGCCAGCTCCTTTCATTCAGTCAGTAGCTTCAAACATTTCTGGTATATGAATAACATGATGTTTTTCAATGGCAAAAATCAATGAATATTGTAAATGCACAAACAGTAATTTCTCCACATTGCAAGGTGCAATTCTGAAATTTTTTGCTTTTTCCTGCTCCTCTTAGCATGATAAAGAAGATTCAAAGAGAGTGAGATGCCAGCTCCTTTCATTCAGTCAGTAGCTTCAAACATTTCTGGTATATGAATAACATGATGTTTTTCAATGGCAAAAATCAATGAATATTGTAAATGCACAAACAGTAATTTCTCCGCATTGCAAGGTGCAATTCTGAAATTTTTTGCTTTTTCCTGCTCCTCTTAGCATGATAAAGAAGATTCAAAGAGAGTGAGATGCCAGCTCCTTTCATTCAGTCAGTAGCTTCAATCATTTCTGGACGTTTTTCAATGGCAAAAATCAATGAATATTGTAAATGCACAAACAGTAATTTCTCCGCATTGCAAGGTGCAATTCTGAAATTTTTTGCTTTTTCCTGCTCCTCTTAGCATGATAAAGAAGATTCAAAGAGAGTGAGATGTCAGCTCCTTTCATTCAGTCAGTAGCTTCAAACATTTCTGGTATATGAATAACATGATGTTTTTCAATGGCAAAAATCAATGAATATTGTAAATGCACAAACAGTAATTTCTCCGCATTGCAAGGTGCAATTCTGAAATTTTTTGCTTTTTCCTGCTCCTCTTAGCATGATAAAGAAGATTCAAAGAGAGTGAGATGCCAGCTCCTTTCATTCAGTCAGTAGCTTCAATCATTTCTGGACGTTTTTCAATGGCAAAAATCAATGAATATTGTAAATGCACAAACAGTAATTTCTCCGCATTGCAAGGTGCAATTCTGAAATTTTTTGCTTTTTCCTGCTCCTCTTAGCATGATAAAGAAGATTCAAAGAGAGTGAGATGCCAGCTCCTTTCATTCAGTCAGTAGCTTCAAACATTTCTGGTATATGAATAACATGATGTTTTTCAATGGCAAAAATCAATGAATATTGTAAATGCACAAACAGTAATTTCTCCGCATTGCAAGGTGCAATTCTGAAATTTTTTGCTTTTTCCTGCTCCTCTTAGCATGATAAAGAAGATTCAAAGAGAGTGAGATGCCAACTCCTTTCATTCAGTCAGTAGCTTCAAACATTTCTGGTATATGAATAACATGATGTTTTTCAATGGCAAAAATCAATGAATATTGTAAATGCACAAACAGTAATTTCTCCGCATTGCAAGGTGCAATTCTGAAATTGTTTGCTTTTTCCTGCTCCTCTTAGCATGATAAAGAAGATTCAAAGAGAGTGAGATGCCAGCTCCTTTCATTCAGTCAGTAGCTTCAATCATTTCTGGACGTTTTTCAATGGCAAAAATCAATGAATATTGTAAATGCACAAACAGTAATTTCTCCGCATTGCAAGGTGCAATTCTGAAATTTTTTGCTTTTTCCTGCTCCTCTTAGCATGATAAAGAAGATTCAAAGAGAGTGAGATGCCAGCTCCTTTCATTCAGTCAGTACCTTCAATCATTTCTGGACGTTTTTCAATGGCAAAAATCAATGAATATTGTAAATGCACAAACAGTAATTTCTCCGCATTGCAAGGTGCAATTCTGAAATTTTTTGCTTTTTCCCGCTCCTCTTAGCATGATAAAGAAGATTCAAAGAGAGTGAGGTGCCAGCTCCTTTCATTCAGTCAGTAGCTTCAAACATTTCTGGTATATGAATAACATGTTTTTCAATGGCAAAAATCAATGAATATTGTAAATGCACAAACAGTAATTTCTCCGCATTGCAAGGTGCAATTCTGAAATTTTTTGCTTTTTCCTGCTCCTCTTAGCATGATAAAGAAGATTCAAAGAGAGTGAGATGCCAGCTCCTTTCATTCAATCAGTAGCTTCAATCATTTCTGGACGTTTTTCAATGGCAAAAATCAATGAATATTGTATATGCACAAACAGTAATTTCTCCGCATTGCAAGGTGCAATTCTGAAATTTTTTGCTTTTTCCTGCTCCTCTTAGCATGATAAAGAAGATTCAAAGAGAGTGAGGTGCCAGCTCCTTTCATTCAGTCAGTAGCTTCAAACATTTCTGGTATATGAATAACATGTTTTTCAATGGCAAAAATCAATGAATATTGTAAATGCACAAACAGTAATTTCTCCGCATTGCAAGGTGCAATTCTGAAATTTTTTGCTTTTTCCTGCTCCTCTTAGCATGATAAAGAAGATTCAAAGAGAGTGAGATGCCAGCTCCTTTCATTCAGTCAGTAGCTTCAATCATTTCTGGACGTTTTTCAATGGCAAAAATCAATGAATATTGTAAATGCACAAACAGTAATTTCTCCGCATTGCAAGGTGCAATTCTGAAATTTTTTGCTTTTTCCTGCTCCTCTTAGCATGATAAAGAAGATTCAAAGAGAGTGAGATGCCAGCTCCTTTCATTCAGTCAGTAGCTTCAATCATTTCTGGACGTTTTTCAATGGCAAAAATCAATGAATATTGTAAATGCACAAACAATAATTTCTCCGCATTGCAAGGTGCAATTCTGAAATTTTTTGCTTTTTCCTGCTCCTCTTAGCATGATAAAGAAGATTCAAAGAGAGTGAGATGCCAGCTCCTTTGATTCAGTCAGTAGCTTCAAACATTTCTGGTATATGAATAACATGATGTTTTTCAATGGCAAAAATCAATGAATATTGTAAATGCACAAACAGTAATTTCTCCGCATTGCAAGGTGCAAGTCTGAAATTTTTTGCTTTTTCCTGCTCCTCTTAGCATGATAAAGAAGATTCAAAGAGAGTGAGATGCCAGCTACTTTCATTCAGTCAGTAGCTTCAATCATTTCTGGACGTTTTTCAATGGTAAAAATCAATGAATATTGTAAATGCACAAACAGTAATTTCTCCACATTGCAAGGTGCAATTCTGAAATTTTTTGCTTTTTCCTGCTCCTCTTAGCATGATAAAGAATATTCAAAGAGAGTGAGATGCCAGCTCCTTTCATTCAGTCAGTAGCTTCAAACATTTCTGGTATATGAATAACATGATGTTTTTCAATGGCAAAAATCAATGAATATTGTAAATGCACAAACAGTAATTTCTCCGCATTGCAAGGTGCAAGTCTGAAATTTTTTGCTTTTTCCTGCTCCTCTTAGCATGATAAAGAAGATTCAAAGAGAGTGAGATGCCAGCTACTTTCATTCAGTCAGTAGCTTCAATCATTTCTGGACGTTTTTCAATGGTAAAAATCAATGAATATTGTAAGTGCACAAACAGTAATTTCTCCACATTGCAAGGTGCAATTCTGAAATTTTTTGCTTTTTCCTGCTCCTCTTAGCATGATAAAGAAGATTCAAAGAGAGTGAGATGCCAGCTCCTTTCATTCAGTCAGTAGCTTCAAACATTTCTGGTATATGAATAACATGATGTTTTTCAATGGCAAAAATCAATGAATATTGTAAATGCACAAACAGTAATTTCTCCACATTGCAAGGTGCAATTCTGAAATTTTTTGCTTTTTCCTGCTCCTCTTAGCATGATAAAGAAGATTCAAAGAGAGTGAGATGCCAGCTCCTTTCATTCAGTCAGTACCTTCAATCATTTCTGGACGTTTTTCAATGGCAAAAATCAATGAATATTGTAAATGCACAAACAGTAATTTCTCCGCATTGCAAGGTGCAATTCTGAAATTTTTTGCTTTTTCCCGCTCCTCTTAGCATGATAAAGAAGATTCAAAGAGAGTGAGGTGCCAGCTCCTTTCATTCAGTCAGTAGCTTCAAACATTTCTGGTATATGAATAACATGTTTTTCAATGGCAAAAATCAATGAATATTGTAAATGCACAAACAGTAATTTCTCCGCATTGCAAGGTGCAATTCTGAAATTTTTTGCTTTTTCCTGCTCCTCTTAGCATGATAAAGAAGATTCAAAGAGAGTGAGATGCCAGCTCCTTTCATTCAATCAGTAGCTTCAATCATTTCTGGACGTTTTTCAATGGCAAAAATCAATGAATATTGTATATGCACAAACAGTAATTTCTCCGCATTGCAAGGTGCAATTCTGAAATTTTTTGCTTTTTCCTGCTCCTCTTAGCATGATAAAGAAGATTCAAAGAGAGTGAGGTGCCAGCTCCTTTCATTCAGTCAGTAGCTTCAAACATTTCTGGTATATGAATAACATGTTTTTCAATGGCAAAAATCAATGAATATTGTAAATGCACAAACAGTAATTTCTCCGCATTGCAAGGTGCAATTCTGAAATTTTTTGCTTTTTCCTGCTCCTCTTAGCATGATAAAGAAGATTCAAAGAGAGTGAGATGCCAGCTCCTTTCATTCAGTCAGTAGCTTCAATCATTTCTGGACGTTTTTCAATGGCAAAAATCAATGAATATTGTAAATGCACAAACAGTAATTTCTCCGCATTGCAAGGTGCAATTCTGAAATTTTTTGCTTTTTCCTGCTCCTCTTAGCATGATAAAGAAGATTCAAAGAGAGTGAGATGCCAGCTCCTTTCATTCAGTCAGTAGCTTCAATCATTTCTGGACGTTTTTCAATGGCAAAAATCAATGAATATTGTAAATGCACAAACAATAATTTCTCCGCATTGCAAGGTGCAATTCTGAAATTTTTTGCTTTTTCCTGCTCCTCTTAGCATGATAAAGAAGATTCAAAGAGAGTGAGATGCCAGCTCCTTTGATTCAGTCAGTAGCTTCAAACATTTCTGGTATATGAATAACATGATGTTTTTCAATGGCAAAAATCAATGAATATTGTAAATGCACAAACAGTAATTTCTCCGCATTGCAAGGTGCAAGTCTGAAATTTTTTGCTTTTTCCTGCTCCTCTTAGCATGATAAAGAAGATTCAAAGAGAGTGAGATGCCAGCTACTTTCATTCAGTCAGTAGCTTCAATCATTTCTGGACGTTTTTCAATGGTAAAAATCAATGAATATTGTAAATGCACAAACAGTAATTTCTCCACATTGCAAGGTGCAATTCTGAAATTTTTTGCTTTTTCCTGCTCCTCTTAGCATGATAAAGAATATTCAAAGAGAGTGAGATGCCAGCTCCTTTCATTCAGTCAGTAGCTTCAAACATTTCTGGTATATGAATAACATGATGTTTTTCAATGGCAAAAATCAATGAATATTGTAAATGCACAAACAGTAATTTCTCCGCATTGCAAGGTGCAAGTCTGAAATTTTTTGCTTTTTCCTGCTCCTCTTAGCATGATAAAGAAGATTCAAAGAGAGTGAGATGCCAGCTACTTTCATTCAGTCAGTAGCTTCAATCATTTCTGGACGTTTTTCAATGGTAAAAATCAATGAATATTGTAAGTGCACAAACAGTAATTTCTCCACATTGCAAGGTGCAATTCTGAAATTTTTTGCTTTTTCCTGCTCCTCTTAGCATGATAAAGAAGATTCAAAGAGAGTGAGATGCCAGCTCCTTTCATTCAGTCAGTAGCTTCAAACATTTCTGGTATATGAATAACATGATGTTTTTCAATGGCAAAAATCAATGAATATTGTAAATGCACAAACAGTAATTTCTCCACATTGCAAGGTGCAATTCTGAAATTTTTTGCTTTTTCCTGCTCCTCTTAGCATGATAAAGAAGATTCAAAGAGAGTGAGATGCCAGCTCCTTTCATTCAGTCAGTAGCTTCAAACATTTCTGGTATATGAATAACATGATGTTTTTCAATGGCAAAAATCAATGAATATTGTATATGCACAAACAGTAATTTCTCCGCATTGCAAGGTGCAATTCTGAAATTTTTTGCTTTTTCCTGCTCCTCTTAGCATGATAAAGAAGATTCAAAGAGAGTGAGGTGCCAGCTCCTTTCATTCAGTCAGTAGCTTCAAACATTTCTGGTATATGAATAACATGTTTTTCAATGGCAAAAATCAATGAATATTGTAAATGCACAAACAGTAATTTCTCCGCATTGCAAGGTGCAATTCTGAAATTTTTTGCTTTTTCCTGCTCCTCTTAGCATGATAAAGAAGATTCAAAGAGAGTGAGATGCCAGCTCCTTTCATTCAGTCAGTAGCTTCAATCATTTCTGGACGTTTTTCAATGGCAAAAATCAATGAATATTGTAAATGCACAAACAGTAATTTCTCCGCATTGCAAGGTGCAATTCTGAAATTATTTGCTTTTTCCTGCTCCTCTTAGCATGATAAAGATTCAAAGAGAGTGAGATGCCAGCTCCTTTCATTCAGTCAGTAGCTTCAATCATTTCTGGACGTTTTTCAATGGCAAAAATCAATGAATATTGTAAATGCACAAACAATAATTTCTCCGCATTGCAAGGTGCAATTCTGAAATTTTTTGCTTTTTCCTGCTCCTCTTAGCATGATAAAGAAGATTCAAAGAGAGTGAGATGCCAGCTCCTTTGATTCAGTCAGTAGCTTCAAACATTTCTGGTATATGAATAACATGATGTTTTTCAATGGCAAAAATCAATGAATATTGTAAATGCACAAACAGTAATTTCTCCGCATTGCAAGGTGCAAGTCTGAAATTTTTTGCTTTTTCCTGCTCCTCTTAGCATGATAAAGAAGATTCAAAGAGAGTGAGATGCCAGCTACTTTCATTCAGTCAGTAGCTTCAATCATTTCTGGACGTTTTTCAATGGTAAAAATCAATGAATATTGTAAATGCACAAACAGTAATTTCTCCACATTGCAAGGTGCAATTCTGAAATTTTTTGCTTTTTCCTGCTCCTCTTAGCATGATAAAGAATATTCAAAGAGAGTGAGATGCCAGCTCCTTTCATTCAGTCAGTAGCTTCAAACATTTCTGGTATATGAATAACATGATGTTTTTCAATGGCAAAAATCAATGAATATTGTAAATGCACAAACAGTAATTTCTCCGCATTGCAAGGTGCAAGTCTGAAATTTTTTGCTTTTTCCTGCTCCTCTTAGCATGATAAAGAAGATTCAAAGAGAGTGAGATGCCAGCTACTTTCATTCAGTCAGTAGCTTCAATCATTTCTGGACGTTTTTCAATGGTAAAAATCAATGAATATTGTAAATGCACAAACAGTAATTTCTCCACATTGCAAGGTGCAATTCTGAAATTTTTTGCTTTTTCCTGCTCCTCTTAGCATGATAAAGAAGATTCAAAGAGAGTGAGATGCCAGCTCCTTTCATTCAGTCAGTAGCTTCAAACATTTCTGGTATATGAATAACATGATGTTTTTCAATGGCAAAAATCAATGAATATTGTAAATGCACAAACAGTAATTTCTCCACATTGCAAGGTGCAATTCTGAAATTTTTTGCTTTTTCCTGCTCCTCTTAGCATGATAAAGAAGATTCAAAGAGAGTGAGATGCCAGCTCCTTTCATTCAGTCAGTAGCTTCAAACATTTCTGGTATATGAATAACATGATGTTTTTCAATGGCAAAAATCAATGAATATTGTAAATGCACAAACAGTAATTTCTCCGCATTGCAAGGTGCAATTCTGAAATTTTTTGCTTTTTCCTGCTCTACTTAGCATGATAAAGAAGATTCAAAGAGAGTGAGATGCCAGCTCCTTTCATTCAGTCAGTAGCTTCAATCATTTCTGGACATTTTTCAATGGCAAAAATCAATGAATATTGTAAATGC
>NW_027365485.1:0-110545 GCF_046119375.1 Phyllobates terribilis
TGAATATTGTAAATGCACAAACAGTAATTTCTCCGCATTGCAAGGTGCAATTCTGAAATTTTTTGCTTTTTCCTGCTCCTCTTAGCATGATAAAGAAGATTCAAAGAGAGTGAGATGCCAGCTCCTTTCATTCAGTCAGTACCTTCAATCATTTCTGGACGTTTTTCAATGGCAAAAATCAATGAATATTGTAAATGCACAAACAGTAATTTCTCCGCATTGCAAGGTGCAATTCTGAAATTTTTTGCTTTTTCCCGCTCCTCTTAGCATGATAAAGAAGATTCAAAGAGAGTGAGGTGCCAGCTCCTTTCATTCAGTCAGTAGCTTCAAACATTTCTGGTATATGAATAACATGTTTTTCAATGGCAAAAATCAATGAATATTGTAAATGCACAAACAGTAATTTCTCCGCATTGCAAGGTGCAATTCTGAAATTTTTTGCTTTTTCCTGCTCCTCTTAGCATGATAAAGAAGATTCAAAGAGAGTGAGATGCCAGCTCCTTTCATTCAGTCAGTAGCTTCAATCATTTCTGGACGTTTTTCAATGGCAAAAATCAATGAATATTGTAAATGCACAAACAGTAATTTCTCCGCATTGCAAGGTGCAATTCTGAAATTTTTTGCTTTTTCCTGCTCCTCTTAGCATGATAAAGAAGATTCAAAGAGAGTGAGATGCCAGCTCCTTTCATTCAGTCAGTAGCTTCAATCATTTCTGGACGTTTTTCAATGGCAAAAATCAATGAATATTGTAAATGCACAATCAGTAATTTCTCCGCATTGCAAGGTGCAATTCTGAAATTTTTTGCTTTTTCCTGCTCCTCTTAGCATGATAAAGAAGATTCAAAGAGAGTGAGATGCCAGCTCCTTTGATTCAGTCAGTAGCTTCAAACATTTCTGGTATATGAATAACATGATGTTTTTCAATGGCAAAAATCAATGAATATTGTAAATGCACAAACAGTAATTTCTCCGCATTGCAAGGTGCAAGTCTGAAATTTTTTGCTTTTTCCTGCTCCTCTTAGCATGATAAAGAAGATTCAAAGAGAGTGAGATGCCAGCTACTTTCATTCAGTCAGTAGCTTCAATCATTTCTGGACGTTTTTCAATGGTAAAAATCAATGAATATTGTAAATGCACAAACAGTAATTTCTCCACATTGCAAGGTGCAATTCTGAAATTTTTTGCTTTTTCCTGCTCCTCTTAGCATGATAAAGAAGATTCAAAGAGAGTGAGATGCCAGCTCCTTTCATTCAGTCAGTAGCTTCAAACATTTCTGGTATATGAATAACATGATGTTTTTCAATGGCAAAAATCAATGAATATTGTAAATGCACAAACAGTAATTTCTCCGCATTGCAAGGTGCAAGTCTGAAATTTTTTGCTTTTTCCTGCTCCTCTTAGCATGATAAAGAAGATTCAAAGAGAGTGAGATGCCAGCTACTTTCATTCAGTCAGTAGCTTCAATCATTTCTGGACGTTTTTCAATGGTAAAAATCAATGAATATTGTAAATGCACAAACAGTAATTTCTCCACATTGCAAGGTGCAATTCTGAAATTTTTTGCTTTTTCCTGCTCCTCTTAGCATGATAAAGAAGATTCAAAGAGAGTGAGATGCCAGCTCCTTTCATTCAGTCAGTACCTTCAAACATTTCTGGTATATGAATAACATGATGTTTTTCAATGGCAAAAATCAATGAATATTGTAAATGCACAAACAGTAATTTCTCCACATTGCAAGGTGCAATTCTGAAATTTTTTGCTTTTTCCTGCTCCTCTTAGCATGATAAAGAAGATTCAAAGAGAGTGAGATGCCAGCTCCTTTCATTCAGTCAGTAGCTTCAAACATTTCTGGTATATGAATAACATGATGTTTTTCAATGGCAAAAATCAATGAATATTGTAAATGCACAAACAGTAATTTCTCCGCATTGCAAGGTGCAATTCTGAAATTTTTTGCTTTTTCCTGCTCCTCTTAGCATGATAAAGAAGATTCAAAGAGAGTGAGATGCCAGCTCCTTTCATTCAGTCAGTAGCTTCAATCATTTCTGGACGTTTTTCAATGGCAAAAATCAATGAATATTGTAAATGCACAAACAGTAATTTCTCCGCATTGCAAGGTGCAATTCTGAAATTTTTTGCTTTTTCCTGCTCCTCTTAGCATGATAAAGAAGATTCAAAGAGAGTGAGATGTCAGCTCCTTTCATTCAGTCAGTAGCTTCAAACATTTCTGGTATATGAATAACATGATGTTTTTCAATGGCAAAAATCAATGAATATTGTAAATGCACAAACAGTAATTTCTCCGCATTGCAAGGTGCAATTCTGAAATTTTTTGCTTTTTCCTGCTCCTCTTAGCATGATAAAGAAGATTCAAAGAGAGTGAGATGCCAGCTCCTTTCATTCAGTCAGTAGCTTCAATCATTTCTGGACGTTTTTCAATGGCAAAAATCAATGAATATTGTAAATGCACAAACAGTAATTTCTCCGCATTGCAAGGTGCAATTCTGAAATTTTTTGCTTTTTCCTGCTCCTCTTAGCATGATAAAGAGGATTCAAAGAGAGTGAGATGCCAGCTCCTTTCATTCAGTCAGTAGCTTCAATCATTTCTGGACGTTTTTCAATGGCAAAAATCAATGAATATTGTAAATGCACAAACAGTAATTTCTCCGCATTGCAAGGTGCAATTCTGAAATTTTTTGCTTTTTCCTGCTCCTCTTAGCATGATAAAGAAGATTCAAAGAGAGTGAGATGCCAGCTCCTTTCATTCAGTCAGTAGCTTCAAACATTTCTGGTATATGAATAACATGATGTTTTTCAATGGCAAAAATCAATGAATATTGTAAATGCACAAACAGTAATTTCTCCGCATTGCAAGGTGCAAGTCTGAAATTTTTTGCTTTTTCCTGCTCCTCTTAGCATGATAAAGAAGATTCAAAGAGAGTGAGATGCCAGCTACTTTCATTCAGTCAGTAGCTTCAATCATTTCTGGACGTTTTTCAATGGTAAAAATCAATGAATATTGTAAATGCACAAACAGTAATTTCTCCACATTGCAAGGTGCAATTCTGAAATTTTTTGCTTTTTCCTGCTCCTCTTAGCATGATAAAGAAGATTCAAAGAGAGTGAGATGCCAGCTCCTTTCATTCAGTCAGTAGCTTCAAACATTTCTGGTATATGAATAACATGATGTTTTTCAATGGCAAAAATCAATGAATATTGTAAATGCACAAACAGTAATTTCTCCACATTGCAAGGTGCAATTCTGAAATTTTTTGCTTTTTCCTGCTCCTCTTAGCATGATAAAGAAGATTCAAAGAGAGTGAGATGCCAGCTCCTTTCATTCAGTCAGTAGCTTCAAACATTTCTGGTATATGAATAACATGATGTTTTTCAATGGCAAAAATCAATGAATATTGTAAATGCACAAACAGTAATTTCTCCGCATTGCAAGGTGCAATTCTGAAATTTTTTGCTTTTTCCTGCTCCTCTTAGCATGATAAAGAAGATTCAAAGAGAGTGAGATGCCAGCTCCTTTCATTCAGTCAGTAGCTTCAATCATTTCTGGACGTTTTTCAATGGCAAAAATCAATGAATATTGTAAATGCACAAACAGTAATTTCTCCGCATTGCAAGGTGCAATTCTGAAATTTTTTGCTTTTTCCTGCTCCTCTTAGCATGATAAAGAAGATTCAAAGAGAGTGAGATGTCAGCTCCTTTCATTCATTCAGTAGCTTCAAACATTTCTGGTATATGAATAACATGATGTTTTTCAATGGCAAAAATCAATGAATATTGTAAATGCACAAACAGTAATTTCTCCGCATTGCAAGGTGCAATTCTGAAATTTTTTGCTTTTTCCTGCTCCTCTTAGCATGATAAAGAAGATTCAAAGAGAGTGAGATGCCAGCTCCTTTCATTCAGTCAGTAGCTTCAATCATTTCTGGACGTTTTTCAATGGCAAAAATCAATGAATATTGTAAATGCACAAACAGTAATTTCTCCGCATTGCAAGGTGCAATTCTGAAATTTTTTGCTTTTTCCTGCTCCTCTTAGCATGATAAAGAGGATTCAAAGAGAGTGAGATGCCAGCTCCTTTCATTCAGTCAGTAGCTTCAATCATTTCTGGACGTTTTTCAATGGCAAAAATCAATGAATATTGTAAATGCACAAACAGTAATTTCTCCGCATTGCAAGGTGCAATTCTGAAATTTTTTGCTTTTTCCTGCTCCTCTTAGCATGATAAAGAAGATTCAAAGAGAGTGAGATGCCAGCTCCTTTCATTCAGTCAGTAGCTTCAAACATTTCTGGTATATGAATAACATGATGTTTTTCAATGGCAAAAATCAATGAATATTGTAAATGCACAAACAGTAATTTCTCCGCATTGCAAGGTGCAAGTCTGAAATTTTTTGCTTTTTCCTGCTCCTCTTAGCATGATAAAGAAGATTCAAAGAGAGTGAGATGCCAGCTACTTTCATTCAGTCAGTAGCTTCAATCATTTCTGGACGTTTTTCAATGGTAAAAATCAATGAATATTGTAAATGCACAAACAGTAATTTCTCCACATTGCAATGTGCAATTCTAAAATTTTTTGCTTTTTCCTGCTCCTCTTAGCATGATAAAGAAGATTCAAAGAGAGTGAGATGCCTGCTCCTTTCATTCAGTCAGTAGCTTCAAACATTTCTGGTATATGAATAACATGATGTTTTTCAATGGCAAAAATCAATGAATATTGTAAATGCACAAACAGTAATTTCTCCGCATTGCAAGGTGCAATTCTGAAATTTTTTGCTTTTTCCTGCTCCTCTTAGCATGATAAAGAAGATTCAAAGAGAGTGAGATGCCAACTCCTTTCATTCAGTCAGTAGCTTCAAACATTTCTGGTATATGAATAACATGATGTTTTTCAATGGCAAAAATCAATGAATATTGTAAATGCACAAACAGTAATTTCTCCGCATTGCAAGGTGCAATTCTGAAATTTTTTGCTTTTTCCTGCTCCTCTTAGCATGATAAAGAAGATTCAAAGAGAGTGAGATGCCAGCTCCTTTCATTCAGTCAGTAGCTTCAATCATTTCTGGACGTTTTTCAATGGCAAAAATCAATGAATATTGTAAATGCACAAACAGTAATTTCTCCGCATTGCAAGGTGCAATTCTGAAATTTTTTGCTTTTTCCTGCTCCTCTTAGCATGATAAAGAAGATTCAAAGAGAGTGAGATGCCAGCTCCTTTCATTCAGTCAGTACCTTCAATCATTTCTGGACGTTTTTCAATGGCAAAAATCAATGAATATTGTAAATGCACAAACAGTAATTTCTCCGCATTGCAAGGTGCAATTCTGAAATTTTTTGCTTTTTCCCGCTCCTCTTAGCATGATAAAGAAGATTCAAAGAGAGTGAGGTGCCAGCTCCTTTCATTCAGTCAGTAGCTTCAAACATTTCTGGTATATGAATAACATGTTTTTCAATGGCAAAAATCAATGAATATTGTAAATGCACAAACAGTAATTTCTCCGCATTGCAAGGTGCAATTCTGAAATTTTTTGCTTTTTCCTGCTCCTCTTAGCATGATAAAGAAGATTCAAAGAGAGTGAGATGCCAGCTCCTTTCATTCAATCAGTAGCTTCAATCATTTCTGGACGTTTTTCAATGGCAAAAATCAATGAATATTGTATATGCACAAACAGTAATTTCTCCGCATTGCAAGGTGCAATTCTGAAATTTTTTGCTTTTTCCTGCTCCTCTTAGCATGATAAAGAAGATTCAAAGAGAGTGAGGTGCCAGCTCCTTTCATTCAGTCAGTAGCTTCAAACATTTCTGGTATATGAATAACATGTTTTTCAATGGCAAAAATCAATGAATATTGTAAATGCACAAACAGTAATTTCTCCGCATTGCAAGGTGCAATTCTGAAATTTTTTGCTTTTTCCTGCTCCTCTTAGCATGATAAAGAAGATTCAAAGAGAGTGAGATGCCAGCTCCTTTCATTCAGTCTGTAGCTTCAATCATTTCTGGTATATTAATAACATGATGTTTTTCAATCGCAAAAATCAATGAATATTGTAAATGCACAAACAGTAATTTCTCCGCATTGCAAGGTGCAATTCTGAAATTTTTTGCTTTTTCCTGCTCCTCTTAGCATGATAAAGAAGATTCAAAGAGAGTGAGATGCCAGCTCCTTTCATTCAGTCAGTAGCTTCAATCATTTCTGGACGTTTTTCAATGGCAAAAATCAATGAATATTGTAAATGCACAAACAGTAATTTCTCCGCATTGCAAGGTGCAATTCTGAAATTTTTTGCTTTTTCCTGCTCCTCTTAGCATGATAAAGAAGATTCAAAGAGAGTGAGATGCCAGCTCCTTTCATTCAGTCAGTAGCTTCAATCATTTCTGGTATATGAATAACATGATGTTTTTCAATGGCAAAAATCAATGAATATTGTAAATGCACAAACAGTAATTTCTCCGCATTGCAAGGTGCAATTCTGAAATTTTTTGCTTTTTCCTGCTCCTCTTAGCATGATAAAGAAGATTCAAAGAGAGTGAGATGCCAGCTCCTTTCATTCAGTCAGTAGCTTCAATCATTTCTGGACGTTTTTCCATGGCAAAAATCAATGAATATTGTAAATGCACAAACAGTAATTTCTCCGCATTGCAAGGTGCAATTCTGAAATTTTTTGCTTTTTCCTGCTCCTCTTAGCATGATAAAGAAGATTCAAAGAGAGTGAGATGCCAGCTCCTTTCATTCAGTCAGTAGCTTCAATCATTTCTGGACGTTTTTCAATGGTAAAAATCAATGAATATTGTAAATGCACAAACAGTAATTTCTCCACATTGCAAGGTGCAATTCTGAAATTTTTTGCTTTTTCCTGCTCCTCTTAGCATGATAAAGAAGATTCAAAGAGAGTGAGATGCCAGCTCCTTTCATTCAGTCAGTAGCTTCAAACATTTCTGGTATATGAATAACATGATGTTTTTCAATGGCAAAAATCAATGAATATTGTAAATGCACAAACAGTAATTTCTCCGCATTGCAAGGTGCAAGTCTGAAATTTTTTGCTTTTTCCTGCTCCTCTTAGCATGATAAAGAAGATTCAAAGAGAGTGAGATGCCAGCTACTTTCATTCAGTCAGTAGCTTCAATCATTTCTGGACGTTTTTCAATGGTAAAAATCAATGAATATTGTAAATGCACAAACAGTAATTTCTCCACATTGCAAGGTGCAATTCTGAAATTTTTTGCTTTTTCCTGCTCCTCTTAGCATGATAAAGAAGATTCAAAGAGAGTGAGATGCCAACTCCTTTCATTCAGTCAGTAGCTTCAAACATTTCTGGTATATGAATAACATGATGTTTTTCAATGGCAAAAATCAATGAATATTGTAAATGCACAAACAGTAATTTCTCCGCATTGCAAGGTGCAATTCTGAAATTTTTTGCTTTTTCCTGCTCCTCTTAGCATGATAAAGAAGATTCAAAGAGAGTGAGATGCCAGCTCCTTTCATTCAGTCAGTAGCTTCAATCATTTCTGGACGTTTTTCAATGGCAAAAATCAATGAATATTGTAAATGCACAAACAGTAATTTCTCCGCATTGCAAGGTGCAATTCTGAAATTTTTTGCTTTTTCCTGCTCCTCTTAGCATGATAAAGAAGATTCAAAGAGAGTGAGATGCCAGCTCCTTTCATTCAGTCAGTACCTTCAATCATTTCTGGACGTTTTTCAATGGCAAAAATCAATGAATATTGTAAATGCACAAACAGTAATTTCTCCGCATTGCAAGGTGCAATTCTGAAATTTTTTGCTTTTTCCCGCTCCTCTTAGCATGATAAAGAAGATTCAAAGAGAGTGAGGTGCCAGCTCCTTTCATTCAGTCAGTAGCTTCAAACATTTCTGGTATATGAATAACATGTTTTTCAATGGCAAAAATCAATGAATATTGTAAATGCACAAACAGTAATTTCTCCGCATTGCAAGGTGCAATTCTGAAATTTTTTGCTTTTTCCTGCTCCTCTTAGCATGATAAAGAAGATTCAAAGAGAGTGAGATGCCAGCTCCTTTCATTCAGTCAGTAGCTTCAATCATTTCTGGACGTTTTTCAATGGCAAAAATCAATGAATATTGTAAATGCACAAACAGTAATTTCTCCGCATTGCAAGGTGCAATTCTGAAATTTTTTGCTTTTTCCTGCTCCTCTTAGCATGATAAAGAAGATTCAAAGAGAGTGAGATGCCAGCTCCTTTCATTCAGTCAGTAGCTTCAATCATTTCTGGACGTTTTTCAATGGCAAAAATCAATGAATATTGTAAATGCACAATCAGTAATTTCTCCGCATTGCAAGGTGCAATTCTGAAATTTTTTGCTTTTTCCTGCTCCTCTTAGCATGATAAAGAAGATTCAAAGAGAGTGAGATGCCAGCTCCTTTGATTCAGTCAGTAGCTTCAAACATTTCTGGTATATGAATAACATGATGTTTTTCAATGGCAAAAATCAATGAATATTGTAAATGCACAAACAGTAATTTCTCCGCATTGCAAGGTGCAAGTCTGAAATTTTTTGCTTTTTCCTGCTCCTCTTAGCATGATAAAGAAGATTCAAAGAGAGTGAGATGCCAGCTACTTTCATTCAGTCAGTAGCTTCAATCATTTCTGGACGTTTTTCAATGGTAAAAATCAATGAATATTGTAAATGCACAAACAGTAATTTCTCCACATTGCAAGGTGCAATTCTGAAATTTTTTGCTTTTTCCTGCTCCTCTTAGCATGATAAAGAAGATTCAAAGAGAGTGAGATGCCAGCTCCTTTCATTCAGTCAGTAGCTTCAAACATTTCTGGTATATGAATAACATGATGTTTTTCAATGGCAAAAATCAATGAATATTGTAAATGCACAAACAGTAATTTCTCCGCATTGCAAGGTGCAAGTCTGAAATTTTTTGCTTTTTCCTGCTCCTCTTAGCATGATAAAGAAGATTCAAAGAGAGTGAGATGCCAGCTACTTTCATTCAGTCAGTAGCTTCAATCATTTCTGGACGTTTTTCAATGGTAAAAATCAATGAATATTGTAAATGCACAAACAGTAATTTCTCCACATTGCAAGGTGCAATTCTGAAATTTTTTGCTTTTTCCTGCTCCTCTTAGCATGATAAAGAAGATTCAAAGAGAGTGAGATGCCAGCTCCTTTCATTCAGTCAGTAGCTTCAAACATTTCTGGTATATGAATAACATGATGTTTTTCAATGGCAAAAATCAATGAATATTGTAAATGCACAAACAGTAATTTCTCCACATTGCAAGGTGCAATTCTGAAATTTTTTGCTTTTTCCTGCTCCTCTTAGCATGATAAAGAAGATTCAAAGAGAGTGAGATGCCAGCTCCTTTCATTCAGTCAGTAGCTTCAAACATTTCTGGTATATGAATAACATGATGTTTTTCAATGGCAAAAATCAATGAATATTGTAAATGCACAAACAGTAATTTCTCCGCATTGCAAGGTGCAATTCTGAAATTTTTTGCTTTTTCCTGCTCCTCTTAGCATGATAAAGAAGATTCAAAGAGAGTGAGATGCCAGCTCCTTTCATTCAGTCAGTAGCTTCAATCATTTCTGGACGTTTTTCAATGGCAAAAATCAATGAATATTGTAAATGCACAAACAGTAATTTCTCCGCATTGCAAGGTGCAATTCTGAAATTTTTTTGCTTTTTCCTGCTCCTCTTAGCATGATAAAGAAGATTCAAAGAGAGTGAGATGTCAGCTCCTTTCATTCAGTCAGTAGCTTCAAACATTTCTGGTATATGAATAACATGATGTTTTTCAATGGCAAAAATCAATGAATATTGTAAATGCACAAACAGTAATTTCTCCGCATTGCAAGGTGCAATTCTGAAATTTTTTGCTTTTTCCTGCTCCTCTTAGCATGATAAAGAAGATTCAAAGAGAGTGAGATGCCAGCTCCTTTCATTCAGTCAGTAGCTTCAATCATTTCTGGACGTTTTTCAATGGCAAAAATCAATGAATATTGTAAATGCACAAACAGTAATTTCTCCGCATTGCAAGGTGCAATTCTGAAATTTTTTGCTTTTTCCTGCTCCTCTTAGCATGATAAAGAGGATTCAAAGAGAGTGAGATGCCAGCTCCTTTCATTCAGTCAGTAGCTTCAATCATTTCTGGACGTTTTTCAATGGCAAAAATCAATGAATATTGTAAATGCACAAACAGTAATTTCTCCGCATTGCAAGGTGCAATTCTGAAATTTTTTGCTTTTTCCTGCTCCTCTTAGCATGATAAAGAAGATTCAAAGAGAGTGAGATGCCAGCTCCTTTCATTCAGTCAGTAGCTTCAAACATTTCTGGTATATGAATAACATGATGTTTTTCAATGGCAAAAATCAATGAATATTGTAAATGCACAAACAGTAATTTCTCCGCATTGCAAGGTGCAAGTCTGAAATTTTTTGCTTTTTCCTGCTCCTCTTAGCATGATAAAGAAGATTCAAAGAGAGTGAGATGCCAGCTACTTTCATTCAGTCAGTAGCTTCAATCATTTCTGGACGTTTTTCAATGGTAAAAATCAATGAATATTGGAAATGCACAAACAGTAATTTCTCCACATTGCAATGTGCAATTCTAAAATTTTTTGCTTTTTCCTGCTCCTCTTAGCATGATAAAGAAGATTCAAAGAGAGTGAGATGCCTGCTCCTTTCATTCAGTCAGTAGCTTCAAACATTTCTGGTATATGAATAACATGATGTTTTTCAATGGCAAAAATCAATGAATATTGTAAATGCACAAACAGTAATTTCTCCGCATTGCAAGGTGCAATTCTGAAATTTTTTGCTTTTTCCTGCTCCTCTTAGCATGATAAAGAAGATTCAAAGAGAGTGAGATGCCAACTCCTTTCATTCAGTCAGTAGCTTCAAACATTTCTGGTATATGAATAACATGATGTTTTTCAATGGCAAAAATCAATGAATATTGTAAATGCACAAACAGTAATTTCTCCGCATTGCAAGGTGCAATTCTGAAATTTTTTGCTTTTTCCTGCTCCTCTTAGCATGATAAAGAAGATTCAAAGAGAGTGAGATGCCAGCTCCTTTCATTCAGTCAGTAGCTTCAATCATTTCTGGACGTTTTTCAATGGCAAAAATCAATGAATATTGTAAATGCACAAACAGTAATTTCTCCGCATTGCAAGGTGCAATTCTGAAATTTTTTGCTTTTTCCTGCTCCTCTTAGCATGATAAAGAAGATTCAAAGAGAGTGAGATGCCAGCTCCTTTCATTCAGTCAGTACCTTCAATCATTTCTGGACGTTTTTCAATGGCAAAAATCAATGAATATTGTAAATGCACAAACAGTAATTTCTCCGCATTGCAAGGTGCAATTCTGAAATTTTTTGCTTTTTCCCGCTCCTCTTAGCATGATAAAGAAGATTCAAAGAGAGTGAGGTGCCAGCTCCTTTCATTCAGTCAGTAGCTTCAAACATTTCTGGTATATGAATAACATGTTTTTCAATGGCAAAAATCAATGAATATTGTAAATGCACAAACAGTAATTTCTCCGCATTGCAAGGTGCAATTCTGAAATTTTTTGCTTTTTCCTGCTCCTCTTAGCATGATAAAGAAGATTCAAAGAGAGTGAGATGCCAGCTCCTTTCATTCAATCAGTAGCTTCAATCATTTCTGGACGTTTTTCAATGGCAAAAATCAATGAATATTGTATATGCACAAACAGTAATTTCTCCGCATTGCAAGGTGCAATTCTGAAATTTTTTGCTTTTTCCTGCTCCTCTTAGCATGATAAAGAAGATTCAAAGAGAGTGAGGTGCCAGCTCCTTTCATTCAGTCAGTAGCTTCAAACATTTCTGGTATATGAATAACATGTTTTTCAATGGCAAAAATCAATGAATATTGTAAATGCACAAACAGTAATTTCTCCGCATTGCAAGGTGCAATTCTGAAATTTTTTGCTTTTTCCTGCTCCTCTTAGCATGATAAAGAAGATTCAAAGAGAGTGAGATGCCAGCTCCTTTCATTCAGTCAGTAGCTTCAATCATTTCTGGACGTTTTTCAATGGCAAAAATCAATGAATATTGTAAATGCACAAACAGTAATTTCTCCGCATTGCAAGGTGCAATTCTGAAATTTTTTGCTTTTTCCTGCTCCTCTTAGCATGATAAAGAAGATTCAAAGAGAGTGAGATGCCAGCTCCTTTCGTTCAGTCAGTAGCTTCAATCATTTCTGGACGTTTTTCAATGGCAAAAATCATTGAATATTATAAATGCACAAACAGTAATTTCTCCGCATAGCAAGGTGCAATTCTGAAATTTTTTACTTTTTCCTGCTCCTCTTAGCATGATAAAGAAGATTCAAAGAGAGTGAGATGCCAGCTCCTTTCATTCAGTCAGTAGCTTCAATCATTTCTGGTATATGAATAACATGATATTTTTCAATGGCAAAAATCAATGAATATTGTAAATGCACAAACAGTAATTTCTCCGCATTGCAAGGTGCAATTCTGAAATTTTTTGCTTTTTCCTGCTCCTCTTAGCATGATAAAGAAGATTCAAAGAGAGTGAGATGCCAGCTCCTTTCATTCAGTCAGTAGCTTCAATCATTTCTGGACGTTTTTCAATGGCAAAAATCAATGAATATTGTAAATGCACAAACAGTAATTTCTCCGCATTGCAAGGTGCAATTCTGAAATTTTTTGGTTTTTCCTGCTCCTCTTAGCATGATAAAGAAGATTCAAAGAGAGTGAGATGCCAGCTACTTTCATTCAGTCAGTAGCTTCAAACATTTCTGGTATATGAATAACATAATGTTTTTCAATGGCAAAAATCAATGAATATTGTAAATGCACAAACAGTAATTTCTCCGCATTGCAAGGTGCAAGTCTGAAATTTTTTGCTTTTTCCTGCTCCTCTTAGCATGATAAAGAAGATTCAAAGAGAGTGAGATTCCAGCTACTTTCATTCAGTCAGTAGCTTCAATCATTTCTGGACGTTTTTCAATGGTAAAAATCAATGAATATTGTAAATGCACAAACAGTAATTTCTCCACATTGCAAGGTGCAATTCTGAAATTTTTTGCTTTTTCCTGCTCCTCTTAGCATGATAAAGAAGATTCAAAGAGAGTGAGATGCCAGCTCCTTTCATTCAGTCAGTAGCTTCAAACATTTCTGGTATATGAATAACATGATGTTTTTCAATGGCAAAAATAAATGAATATTGTAAATGCACAAACAGTAATTTCTCCGCATTGCAAGGTGCAATTCTGAAATTTTTTGCTTTTTCCTGCTCCTCTTAGCATGATAAAGAACATTCAAAGAGAGTGAGATGCCAGCTCCTTTCATTCAGTCAGTAGCTTCAATCATTTCTGGATGTTTTTCAATGGCAAAAATCAATGAATATTGTAAATGCACAAACTGTAATTTCTCCGCATTGCAAGGTGCAATTCTGAAATTTTTTGCTTTTTCCTGCTCCTCTTAGCATGATAAAGAAGATTCAAAGAGAGTGAGATGCCAGCTCCTTTCATTCAGTCAGTAGCTTCAATCATTTCTGGACGTTTTTCAATGGCAAAAATCAATGATTATTGTAAATGCACAAACAGTAATTTCTCCGCATTGCAAGGTGCAATTCTGAAATTTTTTGCTTTTTCCTGCTCCTCTTAGCATGATAAAGAAGATTCAAAGAGAGTGAGATGCCAGCTCCTTTCATTCAGTCAGTACCTTCAATCATTTCTGGACGTTTTTCAATGGCAAAAATCAATGAATATTGTAAATGCACAAACAGTAATTTCTCCGCATTGCAAGGTGCAATTCTGAAATTTTTTGCTTTTTCCCGCTCCTCTTAGCATGATAAAGAAGATTCAAAGAGAGTGAGGTGCCAGCTCCTTTCATTCAGTCAGTAGCTTCAAACATTTCTGGTATATGAATAACATGTTTTTCAATGGCAAAAATCAATGAATATTGTAAATGCACAAACAGTAATTTCTCCGCATTGCAAGGTGCAATTGTGAAATTTTTTGATTTTTCCTGCTCCTCTTAGCATGATAAAGAAGATTCAAAGAGAGTGAGATGCCAGCTCCTTTCATTCAGTCAGTAGCTTCAATCATTTCTGGACGTTTTTCAATGGCAAAAATCAATGAATATTGTAAATGCACAATCAGTAATTTCTCCGCATTGCAAGGTGCAATTCTGAAATTTTTTGCTTTTTCCTGCTCCTCTTAGCATGATAAAGAAGATTCAAAGAGAGTGAGATGCCAGCTCCTTTCATTCAGTCAGTAGCTTCAAACATTTCTGGTATATGAATAACATGATGTTTTTCAATGGCAAAAATCAATGAATATTGTAAATGCACAAACAGTAATTTCTCCGCATTGCAAGGTGCAATTCTGAAATTTTTTGCTTTTTCCTGCTCCTCTTAGCATGATAAAGAAGATTCAAAGAGAGTGAGATGCCAGCTCCTTTCATTCAGTCCGTAGCTTCAAACATTTCTGGTATATGAATAAAATGATGTTTTTCAATGGCAAAAATCAATGAATATTGTAAATGCACAAACAGTAATTTCTCCGCATTGCAAGGTGCAAGTCTGAAATTTTTTGCTTTTTCCTGCTCCTCTTAGCATGATAAAGAAGATTCAAAGAGAGTGAGATGCCAGCTACTTTCATTCAGTCAGTAGCTTCAATCATTTCTGGACGTTTTTCAATGGTAAAAATCAATGAATATTGTAAATGCACAAACAGTAATTTCTCCACATTGCAAGGTGCAATTCTGAAATTTTTTGCTTTTTCCTGCTCCTCTTAGCATGATAAAGAAGATTCAAAGAGAGTGAGATGCCAGCTCCTTTCATTCAGTCAGTAGCTTCAAACATTTCTGGTATATGAATAACATGATGTTTTTCAATGGCAAAAATCAATGAATATTGTAAATGCACAAACAGTAATTTCTCCGCATTGCAAGGTGCAATTCTGAAATTTTTTGCTTTTTCCTGCTCCTCTTAGCATGATAAAGAAGATTCAAAGAGAGTGAGATGCCAGCTCCTTTCATTCAGTCAGTAGCTTTAATCATTTCTGGACGTTTTTCAATGGCAAAAATCAATGAATATTGTAAATGCACAAACAGTAATTTCTCTGCATTGCAAGGTGCAATTCTGAAATTTTTTGCTTTTTCCTGCTCCTCTTAGCATGATAAAGAAGATTCAAAGAGAGTGAGATGTCAGCTCCTTTCATTCAGTCAGTAGCTTCAAACATTTCTGGTATATGAATAACATGATGTTTTTCAATGGCAAAAATCAATGAATATTGTAAATGCACAAACAGTAATTTCTCCGCATTGCAAGGTGCAATTCTGAAATTTTTTGCTTTTTCCTGCTCCTCTTAGCATGATAAAGAATATTCAAAGAGAGTGAGATGCCAGCTCCTTTCATTCAGTCAGTAGCTTCAATCATTTCTGGACGTTTTTCAATGGCAAAAATCAATGAATATTGTAAATGCACAAACAGTAATTTCTCTGCATTGCAAGGTGCAATTCTGAAATTTTTTGCTTTTTCCTGCTCCTCTTAGCATGATAAAGAAGATTCAAAGAGAGTGAGATGCCAGCTCCTTTCGTTCAGTCAGTAGCTTCAATCATTTCTGGACGTTTTTCAATGGCAAAAATCATTGAATATTATAAATGCACAAACAGTAATTTCTCCGCATAGCAAGGTGCAATTCTGAAATTTTTTACTTTTTCCTGCTCCTCTTAGCATGATAAAGAAGATTCAAAGAGAGTGAGATGCCAGCTCCTTTCATTCAGTCAGTAGCTTAAATCATTTCTGGTATATGAATAACATGATGTTTTTCAATGGCAAAAATCAATGAATATTGTAAATGCACAAACAGTAATTTCTCCGCATTGCAAGGTGCAATTCTGAAATTTTTTGCTTTTTCCTGCTCCTCTTAGCATGATAAAGAAGATTCAAAGAGAGTGAGATGCCAGCTCCTTTCATTCAGTCAGTAGCTTCAATCATTTCTGGACGTTTTTCAATGGCAAAAATCAATGAATATTGTAAATGCACAAACAGTAATTTCTCCGCATTGCAAGGTGCAATTCTGAAATTTTTTGGTTTTTCCTGCTCCTCTTAGCATGATAAAGAAGATTCAAAGAGAGTGAGATGCCAGCTACTTTCATTCAGTCAGTAGCTTCAAACATTTCTGGTATATGAATAACATAATGTTTTTCAATGGCAAAAATCAATGAATATTGTAAATGCACAAACAGTAATTTCTCCGCATTGCAAGGTGCAAGTCTGAAATTTTTTGCTTTTTCCTGCTCCTCTTAGCATGATAAAGAAGATTCAAAGAGAGTGAGATGCCAGCTACTTTAATTCAGTCAGTAGCTTCAATCATTTCTGGACGTTTTTCAATGGTAAAAATCAATGAATATTGTAAATGCACAAACAGTAATTTCTCCACATTGCAAGGTGCAATTCTGAAATTTTTTGCTTTTTCCTGCTCCTCTTAGCATGATAAAGAAGATTCAAAGAGAGTGAGATGCCAGCTCCTTTCATTCAGTCAGTAGCTTCAAACATTTCTGGTATATGAATAACATGATGTTTTTCAATGGCAAAAATCAATGAATATTGTAAATGCACAAACAGTAATTTCTCCACATTGCAAGGTGCAATTCTGAAATTTTTTGCTTTTTCCTGCTCCTCTTAGCATGATAAAGAACATTCAAAGAGAGTGAGATGCCAGCTCCTTTCATTCAGTCAGTAGCTTCAATCATTTCTGGATGTTTTTCAATGGCAAAAATCAATGAATATTGTAAATGCACAAACTGTAATTTCTCCGCATTGCAAGGTGCAATTCTGAAATTTTTTGCTTTTTCCTGCTCCTCTTAGCATGATAAAGAAGATTCAAAGAGAGTGAGATGCCAGCTCCTTTCATTCAGTCAGTAGCTTCAATCATTTCTGGACGTTTTTCAATGGCAAAAATCAATGAATATTGTAAATGCACAAACAGTAATTTCTCCGCATTGCAAGGTGCAATTCTGAAATTTTTTGCTTTTTCCTGCTCCTCTTAGCATGATAAAGAAGATTCAAAGAGAGTGAGATGCCAGCTCCTTTCATTCAGTCAGTACCTTCAATCATTTCTGGACGTTTTTCAATGGCAAAAATCAATGAATATTGTAAATGCACAAACAGTAATTTCTCCGCATTGCAAGGTGCAATTCTGAAATTTTTTGCTTTTTCCCGCTCCTCTTAGCATGATAAAGAAGATTCAAAGAGAGTGAGGTGCCAGCTCCTTTCATTCAGTCAGTAGCTTCAAACATTTCTGGTATATGAATAACATGTTTTTCAATGGCAAAAATCAATGAATATTGTAAATGCACAAACAGTAATTTCTCCGCATTGCAAGGTGCAATTCTGAAATTTTTTGATTTTTCCTGCTCCTCTTAGCATGATAAAGAAGATTCAAAGAGAGTGAGATGCCAGCTCCTTTCATTCAGTCAGTAGCTTCAATCATTTCTGGACGTTTTTCAATGGCAAAAATCAATGAATATTGTAAATGCACAAACAGTAATTTCTCCGCATTGCAAGGTGCAATTCTGAAATTTTTTGCTTTTTCCTGCTCCTCTTAGCATGATAAAGAAGATTCAAAGAGAGTGAGATGCCAGCTCCTTTCATTCAGTCAGTAGCTTCAAACATTTCTGGTATATGAATAACATGATGTTTTTCAATGGCAAAAATCAATGAATATTGTAAATGCACAAACAGTAATTTCTCCGCATTGCAAGGTGCAATTCTGAAATTTTTTGCTTTTTCCTGCTCCTCTTAGCATGATAAAGAAGATTCAAAGAGAGTGAGATGCCAGCTCCTTTCATTCAGTCAGTAGCTTCAAACATTTCTGGTATATGAATAAAATGATGTTTTTCAATGGCAAAAATCAATGAATATTGTAAATGCACAAACAGTAATTTCTCCGCATTGCAAGGTGCAAGTCTGAAATTTTTTGCTTTTTCCTGCTCCTCTTAGCATGATAAAGAAGATTCAAAGAGAGTGAGATGCCAGCTACTTTCATTCAGTCAGTAGCTTCAATCATTTCTGGACGTTTTTCAATGGTAAAAATCAATGAATATTGTAAATGCACAAACAGTAATTTCTCCACATTGCAAGGTGCAATTCTGAAATTTTTTGCTTTTTCCTGCTCCTCTTAGCATGATAAAGAAGATTCAAAGAGAGTGAGATGCCAGCTCCTTTCATTCAGTCAGTAGCTTCAAACATTTCTGGTATATGAATAACATGATGTTTTTCAATGGCAAAAATCAATGAATATTGTAAATGCACAAACAGTAATTTCTCCGCATTGCAAGGTGCAATTCTGAAATTTTTTGATTTTTCCTGCTCCTCTTAGCATGATAAAGAAGATTCAAAGAGAGTGAGATGCCAGCTCCTTTCATTCAGTCAGTAGCTTCAATCATTTCTGGATGTTTTTCAATGGCAAAAATCAATGAATATTGTAAATGCACAAACTGTAATTTCTCCGCATTGCAAGGTGCAATTCTGAAATTTTTTGCTTTTTCCTGCTCCTCTTAGCATGTTAAAGAAGATTCAAAGAGAGTGAGATGCCAGCTCCTTTCATTCAGTCAGTAGCTTCAATCATTTCTGGACGTTTTTCAGTGGCAAAAATCAATGAATATTGTAAATGCACAAACAGTAATTTCTACGCATTGCAAGGTGCAATTCTGAAATTTTTTGCTTTTTCCTGCTCCTCTTAGCATGATAAAGAAGATTCAAAGAGAGTGAGATGCCAGCTCCTTTCATTCAGTCAGTACCTTCAATCATTTCTGGACGTTTTTCAATGGCAAAAATCAATGAATATTGTAAATGCACAAACAGTAATTTCTCCGCATTGCAAGGTGCAAGTCTGAAATTTTTTGCTTTTTCCTGCTCCTCTTAGCATGATAAAGAAGATTCAAAGAGAGTGAGATGCCAGCTACTTTCATTCAGTCAGTAGCTTCAATCATTTCTGGACGTTTTTCAATGGTAAAAATCAATGAATATTGTAAATGCACAAACAGTAATTTCTCCACATTGCAAGGTGCAATTCTGAAATTTTTTGCTTTTTCCTGCTCCTCTTAGCATGATAAAGAAGATTCAAAGAGAGTGAGATGCCAGCTCCTTTCATTCAGTCAGTAGCTTCAAACATTTCTGGTATATGAATAACATGATGTTTTTCAATGGCAAAAATCAATGAATATTGTAAATGCACAAACAGTAATTTCTCCGCATTGCAAGGTGCAATTCTGAAATTTTTTGCTTTTTCCTGCTCCTCTTAGCATGATAAAGAAGATTCAAAGAGAGTGAGATGCCAGCTCCTTTCATTCAGTCAGTAGCTTCAATCATTTCTGGATGTTTTTCAATGGCAAAAATCAATGAATATTGTAAATGCACAAACTGTAATTTCTCCGCATTGCAAGGTGCAATTCTGAAATTTTTTGCTTTTTCCTGCTCCTCTTAGCATGATAAAGAAGATTCAAAGAGAGTGAGATGCCAGCTCCTTTCATTCAGTCAGTAGCTTCAATCATTTCTGGACGTTTTTCAATGGCAAAAATCAATGAATATTGTAAATGCACAAACAGTAATTTCTCCGCATTGCAAGGTGCAATTCTGAAATTTTTTGCTTTTTCCTGCTCCTCTTAGCATGATAAAGAAGATTCAAAGAGAGTGAGATGCCAGCTCCTTTCATTCAGTCAGTACCTTCAATCATTTCTGGACGTTTTTCAATGGCAAAAATCAATGAATATTGTAAATGCACAAACAGTAATTTCTCCGCATTGCAAGGTGCAATTCTGAAATTTTTTGCTTTTTCCCGCTCCTCTTAGCATGATAAAGAAGATTCAAAGAGAGTGAGGTGCCAGCTCCTTTCATTCAGTCAGTAGCTTCAAACATTTCTGGTATATGAATAACATGTTTTTCAATGGCAAAAATCAATGATTATTGTAAATGCACAAACAGTAATTTCTCCGCATTGCAAGGTGCAATTCTGAAATTTTTTGATTTTTCCTGCTCCTCTTAGCATGATAAAGAAGATTCAAAGAGAGTGAGATGCCAGCTCCTTTCATTCAGTCAGTAGCTTCAATCATTTCTGGACGTTTTTCAATGGCAAAAATCAATGAATATTGTAAATGCACAAACAGTAATTTCTCCGCATTGCAAGGTGCAATTCTGAAATTTTTTGCTTTTTCCTGCTCCTCTTAGCATGATAAAGAAGATTCAAAGAGAGTGAGATGCCAGCTCCTTTCATTCAGTCAGTAGCTTCAAACATTTCTGGTATATGAATAACATGATGTTTTTCAATGGCAAAAATCAATGAATATTGTAAATGCACAAACAGTAATTTCTCCGCATTGCAAGGTGCAATTCTGAAATTTTTTGCTTTTTCCTGCTCCTCTTAGCATGATAAAGAAGATTCAAAGAGAGTGAGATGCCAGCTCCTTTCATTCAGTCAGTAGCTTCAAACATTTCTGGTATATGAATAACATGATGTTTTTCAATGGCAAAAATCAATGAATATTGTAAATGCACAAACAGTAATTTCTCCGCATTGCAAGGTGCAAGTCTGAAATTTTTTGCTTTTTACTGCTCCTCTTAGCATGATAAAGAAGATTCAAAGAGAGTGAGATGCCAGCTACTTTCATTCAGTCAGTAGCTTCAATCATTTCTGGACGTTTTTCAATGGTAAAAATCAATGAATATTGTAAATGCACAAACAGTAATTTCTCCACATTGCAAGGTGCAATTCTGAAATTTTTTGCTTTTTCCTGCTCCTCTTAGCATGATAAAGAAGATTCAAAGAGAGTGAGATGCCAGCTCCTTTCATTCAGTCAGTAGCTTCAAACATTTCTGGTATATGAATAACATGTTTTTCAATGGCAAAAATCAATGAATATTGTAAATGCACAAACAGTAATTTCTCCGCATTGCAAGGTGCAATTCTGAAATTTTTTGCTTTATCCTGCTCCTCTTAGCATGATAAAGAAGATTCAAAGAGAGTGAGATGCCAGCTCCTTTCATTCAGTCAGTAGCTTCAATCATTTCTGGATGTTTTTCAATGGCAAAAATCAATGAATATTGTAAATGCACAAACTGTAATTTCTCCGCATTGCAAGGTGCAATTCTGAAATTTTTTGCTTTTTCCTGCTCCTCTTAGCATGATAAAGAAGATTCAAAGAGAGTGAGATGCCAGCTCCTTTCATTCAGTCAGTAGCTTCAAACATTTCTGGTATATGAATAACATGTTTTTCAATGGTAAAAATCAATGAATATTGTAAATGCACAAACAGTAATTTCTCCGCAATGCAAGGTGCAATTCTGAAATTTTTTGCTTTTTCCCGCTCCTCTTAGCATGATAAAGAAGATTCAAAGAGAGTGAGGTGCCAGCTCCTTTCATTCAGTCAGTAGCTTCAAACATTTCTGGTATATGAATAACATGTTTTTCAATGGCAAAAATCAATGAATATTGTAAATGCACAAACAGTAATTTCTCCGCATTGCAAGGTGCAATTCTGAAATTTTTTGATTTTTCCTGCTCCTCTTAGCATGATAAAGAAAATTCAAAGAGAGTGAGATGCCGGCTCCTTTCATTCAGTCAGTAGCTTCAATCATTTCTGGACGTTTTTCAATGGCAAAAATCAATGAATATTGTAAATGCACAAACAGTAATTTCTCCGCATTGCAAGGTGCAATTCTGAAATTTTTTGCTTTTTCCTGCTCCTCTTAGCATGATAAAGAAGATTCAAAGAGAGTGAGATGCCAGCTCCTTTCATTCAGTCAGTAGCTTCAAACATTTCTGGTATATGAATAACATGATGTTTTTCAATGGCAAAAATCAATGAATATTGTAAATGCACAAACAGTAATTTCTCCGCATTGCAAGGTGCAAGTCTGAAATTTTTTGCTTTTTCCTGCTCCTCTTAGCATGATAAAGAAGATTCAAAGACAGTGAGATGCCAGCTACTTTCATTCAGTCAGTAGCTTCAATCATTTCTGGACGTTTTTCAATGGTAAAAATCAATGAATATTGTAAATGCACAAACAGTAATTTCTCCACATTGCAAGGTGCAATTCTGAAATTTTTTGCTTTTTCCTGCTCCTCTTAGCATGATAAAGAAGATTCAAAGAGAGTGAGATGCCAGCTCCTTTCATTCAGTCAGTAGCTTCAAACATTTCTGGTATATGAATAACATGATGTTTTTCAGGGGCAAAAATCAATGAATATTGTAAATGCACAAACAGTAATTTCTCCGCATTGCAAGGTGCAATTCTGAAATTTTTTGCTTTTTCCTGCTCCTCTTAGCATGATAAAGAAGATTCAAAGAGAGTGACATGCCAGCTCCTTTCATTCAGTCAGTAGCTTCAATCATTTCTGGATGTTTTTCAATGGCAAAAATCAATGAATATTGTAAATGCACAAACTGTAATTTCTCCGCATTGCAAGGTGCAATTCTGAAATTTTTTGCTTTTTCCTGCTCCTCTTAGTATGATAAAGAAGATTCAAAGAGAGTGAGATGCCAGCTCCTTTCATTCAGTCAGTAGCTTCAATCATTTCTGGACGTTTTTCAGTGGCAAAAATCAATGAATATTGTAAATGCACAAACAGTAATTTCTCCGCATTGCAAGGTGCAATTCTGAAATTTTTTGCTTTTTCCCGCTCCTCTTAGCATGATAAAGAAGATACAAAGAGAGTGATGTGCCAGCTCCTTTCATTCAGTCAGTAGCTTCAAACATTTCTGGTATATGAATAACATGTTTTTCAATGGCAAAAATCAATGAATATTGTAAATGCACAAACAGTAATTTCTCCGCATTGCAAGGTGCAATTCTGAAATTTTTTGATTTTTCCTGCTCCTCTTAGCATGATAAATAAGATTCAAAGAGAGTGAGATGCCAGCTCCTTTCATTCAGTCAGTAGCTTCAATCATTTCTGGACGTTTTTTAATGGCAAAAATCAATGAATATTGTAAATGCACAAACAGTAATTTCTCCGCATTGCAAGGTGCAATTCTGAAATTTTTTGCTTTTTCCTGCTCCTCTTAGCATGATAAAGAAGATTCAAAGAGAGTGAGATGCCAGCTCCTTTCATTCAGTCAGTAGCTTCAAACATTTCTGGTATATGAATAACATGATGTTTTTCAATGGCAAAAATCAATGAATATTGTAAATGCACAAACAGTAATTTCTCCGCATTGCAAGGTGCAAGTCTGAAATTTTTTGCTTTTTCCTGCTCCTCTTAGCATGATAAAGAAGATTCAAAGAGAGTGAGATGCCAGTTACTTTCATTCAGTCAGTAGCTTCAATCATTTCTGGACGTTTTTCAATGGTAAAAATCAATGAATATTGTAAATGCACAAACAGTAATTTCTCCACATTGCAAGGTGCAATTCTGAAATTTTTTGCTTTTTCCTGCTCCTCTTAGCATGATAAAGAAGATTCAAAGAGAGTGAGATGCCAGCTCCTTTCATTCAGTCAGTAGCTTCAAACATTTCTGGTATATGAATAACATGATGTTTTTCAATGGCAAAAATCAATGAATATTGTAAATGCACAAACAGTAATTTCTCCGCATTGCAAGGTGCAATTCTGAAATTTTTTGCTTTTTCCTGCTCCTCTTAGCATGATAAAGAAGATTCAAAGAGAGTGAGATGCCAGCTCCTTTCATTCAGTCAGTAGCTTCAAACATTTCTGGTATATGAATAACATGATGTTTTTCAATGGCAAAAATCAATGAATATTGTAAATGCACAAACAGTAATTTCTCCGCATTGCAAGGTGCAATTCTGAAATTTTTTGCTTTTTCCTGCTCCTCTTAGCATGATAAAGAAGATTCAAAGAGAGTGAGATGCCAGCTCCTTTCATTCAGTCAGTAGCTTCAATCATTTCTGGATGTTTTTCAATGGCAAAAATCAATGAATATTGTAAATGCACAAACAGTAATTTCTCCGCATTGCAAGGTGCAATTCTGAAATTTTTTGCTTTTTCCTGCTCCTCTTAGCATGATAAAGAAGATTCAAAGAGAGTGAGATGTCAGCTCCTTTCATTCAGTCAGTAGCTTCAAACATTTCTGGTATATGAATAACATGATGTTTTTCAATGGCAAAAATCAATGAATATTGTAAATGCACAAACAGTAATTTCTCCGCATTGCAAGGTGCAATTCTGAAATTTTTTGCTTTTTCCTGCTCCTCTTAGCATGATAAAGAAGATTCAAAGAGAGTGAGATGCCAGCTCCTTTCATTCAGTCAGTAGCTTCAATCATTTCTGGATGTTTTTCAATGGCAAAAATCAATGAATATTGTAAATGCACAAACAGTAATTTCTCCGCATTGCAAGGTGCAATTCTGAAATTTTTTGCTTTTTCCTGCTCCTCTTAGCATGATAAAGAAGATTCAAAGAGAGTGAGATGCCAGCTCCTTTCGTTCAGTCAGTAGCTTCAATCATTTCTGGACGTTTTTCAATGGCAAAAATCATTGAATATTATAAATGCACAAACAGTAATTTCTCCGCATTGCAAGGTGCAATTCTGAAATTTTTTACTTTTTCCTGCTCCTCTTAGCATGATAAAGAAGATTCAAAGAGAGTGAGATGCCAGCTCCTTTCATTCAGTCAGTAGCTTCAATCATTTCTGGTATATGAATAACATGATGTTTTTCAATGGCAAAAATCAATGAATATTGTAAATGCACAAACAGTAATTTCTCCGCATTGCAAGGTGCAATTCTGAAATTTTTTGCTTTTTCCTGCTCCTCTTAGCATGATAAAGAAGATTCAAAGAGAGTGAGATGCCAGCTCCTTTCATTCAGTCAGTAGCTTCAATCATTTCTGGACGTTTTTCAATGGCAAAAATCAATGAATATTGTAAATGCACAAACAGTAATTTCTCCGCATTGCAAGGTGCAATTCTGAAATTTTTTGCTTTTTCCTGCTCCTCTTAGCATGATAAAGAAGATTCAAAGAGAGTGAGATGCCAGCTCCTTTCATTCAGTCAGTAGCTTCAATCATTTCTGGACGTTTTTCAATGGCAAAAATCAATGAATATTGTAAATGCACAAACAGTAATTTCTCCGCATTGCAAGGTGCAATTCTGAAATTTTTTGCTTTTTCCTGCTCCTCTTAGCATGATAAAGAAGATTCAAAGAGAGTGAGATGCCAGCTCCTTTCATTCAGTCAGTAGCTTCAATCATTTCTGGACGTTTTTCAATGGCAAAAATCAATGAATATTGTAAATGCACAAACAGTAATTTCTCCGCATTGCAAGGTGCAATTCTGAAATTTTTTACTTTTTCCTGCTCCTCTTAGCATGATAAAGAAGATTCAAAGAGAGTGAGATGCCAGCTCCTTTCATTCAGTCAGTAGCTTCAATCATTTCTGGTATATGAATAACATGATGTTTTTCAATCGCAAAAATCAATGAATATTGTAAATGCACAAACAGTAATTTCTCCGCATTGCAAGGTGCAATTCTGAAATTTTTTGCTTTTTCCTGCTCCGCTTAGCATGATAAAGAAGATTCAAAGAGAGTGAGATGCCAGCTCCTTTCATTCAGTCAGTAGCTTCAATCATTTCTGGATGTTTTTCAATGGCAAAAATCAATGAATATTGGAAATGCACAAACAGTAATTTCTCCGCATTGCAAGGTGCAATTCTGAAATTTTTTGCTTTTTCCTGCTCCTCTTAGCATGATAAAGAAGATTCAAAGAGAGTGAGATGCCAGCTCCTTTCCTTCAGTCAGTAGCTTCAATCATTTCTGGTATATGAATAACATGATGTTTTTCAATGGCAAAAATCAATGAATTTTGTAAATGCACAAACAGTAATTTCTCCGCATTGCAAAGCGCAATTCTGAATTTTTTTGCTTTTTCCTGCTCCTCTTAGCATGATAAAGAAGATTCAAAGAGAGTGAGATGCCAGCTCATTTCGTTCAGTCAGTAGCTTCAATCATTTCTGGACATTTTTCAATGGCAAAAATCAATGAATATTGTAAATGCACAAACAGTAATTTCTCCGCATGGCAAGGTGCAATTCTGAAATTTTTTGCTTTTTCCTGCTCCTCTTAGCATGATAAAGAAGATTCAAAGAGAGTGAAATGCCAGCTCCTTTCATTCAGTCAGTAGCTTCAATCATTTCTGGACGTTTTTCAATGGCAAAAATCAATGAATATTGTAAATGCACAAACAGTAATTTCTCCGCATTGCAAGGTGCAATTCTGAAATTTTTTGCTTTTTCCTGCTCCTCTTAGCATGATAAAGAAGATTCAAAGAGAGTGAGATGCCAGCTCCTTTCATTCAGTCAGTAGCTTCAATCATTTCTGGACGTTTTTCAATGGCAAAAATCAATGAATATTGTAAATGCACAAACAGTAATTTCTCCGCATTGCAAGGTGCAATTCTGAAATTTTTTGCTTTTTCCTGCTCCTCTTAGAATGATAAAGAAGATTCAAAGAGAGTGAGATGCCAGCTCCTTTCCTTCAGTCAGTAGCGTCAATCATTTCTGGCATATGAATAACATGATGTTTTTCAATGGCAAAAATCAATGAATTTTGTAAATGCACAAACAGTAATTTCTCCGCATTGCAAGGCGCAATTCTGAAATTTTTTGCTTTTTCCTGCTCCTCTTAGCATGATAAAGAAGATTCAAAGAGAGTGAGATGCCAGCTCCTTTCATTCAGTCAGTAGCTTCAATCATTTCTGGACATTTTTCAATGGCAAAAATCAATGAATATTGTAAATGCACAAACAGTAATTTCTCCGCATTGCAAGGTGCAATTCTGAAATTTTTTGCTTTTTCCTGCTCCTCTTAGCATGATAAAGAAGATTCAAAGAGAGTGAGATGACAGCTCCTTTCATTCAGTCAGTAGCTTCAATCATTTCTGGACGTTTTTCAATGGCAAAAATCAATGAATATTGTAAATGCACAAACAGTAATTTCTCCGCATTGCAAGGTGCAATTCTGAAATTTTTCCTTTTTCCTGCTCCTCTTAGCATGATAAAGAAGATTCAAAGAGAGTGAGGTGCCAGCTCCTTTCATTCAGTCAGGAGCTTCAAACATTTCTGGTATATGAATAACATGTTTTTCAATGGCAAAAATCAATGAATATTGTAAATGCACAAACAGTAATTTCTCCGCATTGCAAGGTGCAATTCTGAAATTTTTTGCTTTTTCCTGCTCCTCTTAGCATGATAAAGAAGATTCAAAGAGAGTGAGATGCCAGCTCCTTTCATTCAGTCAGTAGTTTCAAACATTTCTGGACATTTTTCAATGGCAAAAATCAATGAATATTGTAAATGCACAAACAGTAATTTCTCCGCATTGCAAGGTGCAATTCTGAAATTTTTTGTTTTTTCCTGCTCCTCTTAGCATGATAAAGAAGATTCAAAGAGAGTGAGATGCCAGCTCCTTTCATTCAGTCAGTAGCTTCAATCATTTCTGGACGTTTTTCAATGGCAAAAATCAATGAATATTGTAAATGCACAAACAGTAATTTCTCCGCATTGCAAGGTGCAATTCTGAAATTTTTTGCTTTTTCCTGCTCCTCTTAGCATGATAAACAAGATTCAAAGAGAGTGAGATGTCAGCTCCTTTCATTCAGTCAGTAGCTTCAATCATTTCTGGATGTTTTTCAATGGCAAAAATCATTGAATATTGTAAATGCACAAACAGTAATTTCTCCGCATTGCAAGGTGCAATTCTGAAATTTTTTACTTTTTCCTGCTCCTCTTAGCATGATAAAGAAGATTCAAAGAGAGTGAGATGCCAGCTCCTTTCATTCACTCAGTAGCTTCAATCATTTCTGGTATATGAATAACATGATGTTTTTCAATCGCAAAAATCAATGAATATTGTAAATGCACAAACAGTAATTTCTCCGCATTGCAAGGTGCAATTCTGAAATTTTTTGCTTTTTCCTGCTCCTCTTAGCATGATAAAGAAGATTCAAAGAGAGTGAGATGCCAGCTCCTTTCATTCAGTCAGTAGCTTCAATCATTTCTGGATGTTTTTCAATGGCAAAAATCAATGAATATTGTAAATGCACAAACAGTAATTTCTCCGCATTGCAAGGTGCAATTCTGAAATTTTTTGCTTTTTCCTGCTCCTCTTAGCATGATAAAGAAGATTCAAAGAGAGTGAGATGCCAGCTCCTTTCCTTCAGTCAGTAGCTTCAATCATTTCTGGTATATGAATAACATGATGTTTTTCAATGGCAAAAATCAATGAATTTTGTAAAATGCACAAACATTAATTTCTCCGCATTGCAAGGCGCAATTCTGAAATTTTTTGCTTTTTCCTGCTCCTCTTAGCATGATAAAGAAGATTCAAAGAGAGTGAGATGCCAGCTCCTTTCATTCAGTCAGTAGCTTCAATCATTTCTGGACATTTTTCAATGGCAAAAATCAATGAATATTGTAAATGCACAAACAGTAATTTCTCCGCATTGCAAGGTGCAATTCTGAAATTTTTTGCTTTTTCCTGCTCCTCTTAGCATGATAAAGAAGATTCAAAGAGAGTGAGATGCCAGCTCCTTTCATTCAGTCAGTAGCTTCAATCATTTCTGGACGTTTTTCAATGGCAAAAATCAATGAATATTGTAAATGCACAAACAGTAATTTCTCCGCATTGCAAGGTGCAATTCTGAAATTTTTTGCTTTTTCCTGCTCCTCTTAGCATGATAAAGAATATTCAAAGAGAGTGAGATGCCAGCTCCTTTCATTCAGTCAGTACCTTCAATCATTTCTGGACGTTTTTCAATGGCAAAAATCAATGAATATTGTAAATGCACAAACAGTAATTTCTCCGCATTGCAAGGTGCAATTCTGAAATTTTTTGCTTTTTCCTGCTCCTCTTAGCATGATAAAGAAGATTCAAAGAGAGTGAGATGCCAGCTCCTTTCATTCAGTCAGTAGCTTCAATCATTTCTGGACGTTTTTCAATGGCAAAAATCAATGAATATTGTAAATGCACAAACTGTAATTTCTCCGCATTGCAAGGTGCAATTCTGAAATTTTTTGCTTTTTCCTGCTCCTCTTAGCATGATAAAGAAGATTCAAAGAGAGTGAGATGCCAGCTCCTTTCATTCAGTCAGTAGCTTCAATCATTTCTGGTATATGAATAACATGATGTTTTTCAATAGCAAAAATCAATGAATATTGTAAATGCACAAACAGTAATTTCTCCGCATTGCAAGGTGCAATTCTGAAATTTTTTGCTTTTTCCTGCTCCTCTTAGCATGATAAAGAAGATTCAAAGAGAGTGAGATGCCAGCTCCTTTCATTCAGTCAGTAGCTTCAATCATTTCTGGACGTTTTTCAATGGCAAAAATCAATGAATATTGTAAATGCACAAACAGTAATTTCTCCGCATTGCAAGGTGCAATTCTGAAATTTTTTGCTTTTTCCTGCTCCTCTTAGCATGATAAACAAGATTCAAAGAGAGTGAGATGCCAGCTCCTTTCATTCAGTCAGTAGCTTCAATCATTTCTGGACGTTTTTCAATGGCAAAAATCATTGAATATTGTAAATGCACAAACAGTAATTTCTCCGCATTGCAAGGTGCAATTCTGAAATTTTTTACTTTTTCCTGCTCCTCTTAGCATGATAAAGAAGATTCAAAGAGAGTGAGATGCCAGCTCCTTTCATTCAGTCTGTAGCTTCAATCATTTCTGGTATATTAATAACATGATGTTTTTCAATCGCAAAAATCAATGAATATTGTAAATGCACAAACAGTAATTTCTCCGCATTGCAAGGTGCAATTCTGAAATTTTTTGCTTTTTCCTGCTCCTCTTAGCATGATAAAGAAGATTCAAAGAGAGTGAGATGCCAGCTCCTTTCATTCAGTCAGTAGCTTCAATCATTTCTGGACGTTTTTCAATGGCAAAAATCAATGAATATTGTAAATGCACAAACAGTAATTTCTCCGCATTGCAAGGTGCAATTCTGAAATTTTTTGCTTTTTCCTGCTCCTCTTAGCATGATAAAGAAGATTCAAAGAGAGTGAGATGCCAGCTCCTTTCATTCAGTCAGTAGCTTCAATCATTTCTGGTATATGAATAACATGATGTTTTTCAATGGCAAAAATCAATGAATATTGTAAATGCACAAACAGTAATTTCTCCGCATTGCAAGGTGCAATTCTGAAATTTTTTGCTTTTTCCTGCTCCTCTTAGCATGATAAAGAAGATTCAAAGAGAGTGAGATGCCAGCTCCTTTCATTCAGTCAGTAGCTTCAATCATTTCTGGACGTTTTTCCATGGCAAAAATCAATGAATATTGTAAATGCACAAACAGTAATTTCTCCGCATTGCAAGGTGCAATTCTGAAATTTTTTGCTTTTTCCTGCTCCTCTTAGCATGATAAAGAAGATTCAAAGAGAGTGAGATGCCAGCTCCTTTCATTCAGTCAGTAGCTTCAATCATTTCTGGACGTTTTTCAATGGTAAAAATCAATGAATATTGTAAATGCACAAACAGTAATTTCTCCACTTTGCAAGGTGCAATTCTGAAATTTTTTGCTTTTTCCTGCTCCTCTTAGCATGATAAAGAAGATTCAAAGAGAGTGAGATGCCAGCTCCTTTCATTCAGTCAGTAGCTTCAAACATTTCTGGTATATGAATAACATGATGTTTTTCAATGGCAAAAATCAATGAATATTGTAAATGCACAAACAGTAATTTCTCCGCATTGCAAGGTGCAAGTCTGAAATTTTTTGCTTTTTCCTGCTCCTCTTAGCATGATAAAGAAGATTCAAAGAGAGTGAGATGCCAGCTACTTTCATTCAGTCAGTAGCTTCAATCATTTCTGGACGTTTTTCAATGGTAAAAATCAATGAATATTGTAAATGCACAAACAGTAATTTCTCCACATTGCAAGGTGCAATTCTGAAATTTTTTGCTTTTTCCTGCTCCTCTTAGCATGATAAAGAAGATTCAAAGAGAGTGAGATGCCAACTCCTTTCATTCAGTCAGTAGCTTCAAACATTTCTGGTATATGAATAACATGATGTTTTTCAATGGCAAAAATCAATGAATATTGTAAATGCACAAACAGTAATTTCTCCGCATTGCAAGGTGCAATTCTGAAATTTTTTGCTTTTTCCTGCTCCTCTTAGCATGATAAAGAAGATTCAAAGAGAGTGAGATGCCAGCTCCTTTCATTCAGTCAGTAGCTTCAATCATTTCTGGACGTTTTTCAATGGCAAAAATCAATGAATATTGTAAATGCACAAACAGTAATTTCTCCGCATTGCAAGGTGCAATTCTGAAATTTTTTGCTTTTTCCTGCTCCTCTTAGCATGATAAAGAAGATTCAAAGAGAGTGAGATGCCAGCTCCTTTCATTCAGTCAGTACCTTCAATCATTTCTGGACGTTTTTCAATGGCAAAAATCAATGAATATTGTAAATGCACAAACAGTAATTTCTCCGCATTGCAAGGTGCAATTCTGAAATTTTTTGCTTTTTCCCGCTCCTCTTAGCATGATAAAGAAGATTCAAAGAGAGTGAGGTGCCAGCTCCTTTCATTCAGTCAGTAGCTTCAAACATTTCTGGTATATGAATAACATGTTTTTCAATGGCAAAAATCAATGAATATTGTAAATGCACAAACAGTAATTTCTCCGCATTGCAAGGTGCAATTCTGAAATTTTTTGCTTTTTCCTGCTCCTCTTAGCATGATAAAGAAGATTCAAAGAGAGTGAGATGCCAGCTCCTTTCATTCAGTCAGTAGCTTCAATCATTTCTGGACGTTTTTCAATGGCAAAAATCAATGAATATTGTAAATGCACAAACAGTAATTTCTCCGCATTGCAAGGTGCAATTCTGAAATTTTTTGCTTTTTCCTGCTCCTCTTAGCATGATAAAGAAGATTCAAAGAGAGTGAGATGCCAGCTCCTTTCATTCAGTCAGTAGCTTCAATCATTTCTGGACGTTTTTCAATGGCAAAAATCAATGAATATTGTAAATGCACAAACAGTAATTTCTCCGCATTGCAAGGTGCAATTCTGAAATTTTTTGCTTTTTCCTGCTCCTCTTAGCATGATAAAGAAGATTCAAAGAGAGTGAGATGCCAGCTCCTTTGATTCAGTCAGTAGCTTCAAACATTTCTGGTATATGAATAACATGATGTTTTTCAATGGCAAAAATCAATGAATATTGTAAATGCACAAACAGTAATTTCTCCGCATTGCAAGGTGCAAGTCTGAAATTTTTTGCTTTTTCCTGCTCCTCTTAGCATGATAAAGAAGATTCAAAGAGAGTGAGATGCCAGCTACTTTCATTCAGTCAGTAGCTTCAATCATTTCTGGACGTTTTTCAATGGTAAAAATCAATGAATATTGTAAATGCACAAACAGTAATTTCTCCACATTGCAAGGTGCAATTCTGAAATTTTTTGCTTTTTCCTGCTCCTCTTAGCATGATAAAGAAGATTCAAAGAGAGTGAGATGCCAGCTCCTTTCATTCAGTCAGTAGCTTCAAACATTTCTGGTATATGAATAACATGATGTTTTTCAATGGCAAAAATCAATGAATATTGTAAATGCACAAACAGTAATTTCTCCGCATTGCAAGGTGCAAGTCTGAAATTTTTTGCTTTTTCCTGCTCCTCTTAGCATGATAAAGAAGATTCAAAGAGAGTGAGATGCCAGCTACTTTCATTCAGTCAGTAGCTTCAATCATTTCTGGACGTTTTTCAATGGTAAAAATCAATGAATATTGTAAATGCACAAACAGTAATTTCTCCACATTGCAAGGTGCAATTCTGAAATTTTTTGCTTTTTCCTGCTCCTCTTAGCATGATAAAGAAGATTCAAAGAGAGTGAGATGCCAGCTCCTTTCATTCAGTCAGTAGCTTCAAACATTTCTGGTATATGAATAACATGATGTTTTTCAATGGCAAAAATCAATGAATATTGTAAATGCACAAACAGTAATTTCTCCGCATTGCAAGGTGCAATTCTGAAATTTTTTGCTTTTTCCTGCTCCTCTTAGCATGATAAAGAAGATTCAAAGAGAGTGAGATGCCAGCTCCTTTCATTCAGTCAGTAGCTTCAATCATTTCTGGACGTTTTTCAATGGCAAAAATCAATGAATATTGTAAATGCACAAACAGTAATTTCTCCGCATTGCAAGGTGCAATTCTGAAATTTTTTGCTTTTTCCTGCTCCTCTTAGCATGATAAAGAAGATTCAAAGAGAGTGAGATGTCAGCTCCTTTCATTCAGTCAGTAGCTTCAAACATTTCTGGTATATGAATAACATGATATTTTTCAATGGCAAAAATCAATGAATATTGTAAATGCACAAACAGTAATTTCTCCGCATTGCAAGGTGCAATTCTGAAATTTTTTGCTTTTTCCTGCTCCTCTTAGCATGATAAAGAAGATTCAAAGAGAGTGAGATGCCAGCTCCTTTCATTCAGTCAGTAGCTTCAATCATTTCTGGACGTTTTTCAATGGCAAAAATCAATGAATATTGTAAATGCACAAACAGTAATTTCTCCGCATTGCAAGGTGCAATTCTGAAATTTTTTGCTTTTTCCTGCTCCTCTTAGCATGATAAAGAGGATTCAAAGAGAGTGAGATGCCAGCTCCTTTCATTCAGTCAGTAGCTTCAATCATTTCTGGACGTTTTTCAATGGCAAAAATCAATGAATATTGTAAATGCACAAACAGTAATTTCTCCGCATTGCAAGGTGCAATTCTGAAATTTTTTGCTTTTTCCTGCTCCTCTTAGCATGATAAAGAAGATTCAAAGAGAGTGAGATGCCAGCTCCTTTCATTCAGTCAGTAGCTTCAAACATTTCTGGTATATGAATAACATGATGTTTTTCAATGGCAAAAATCAATGAATATTGTAAATGCACAAACAGTAATTTCTCCGCATTGCAAGGTGCAAGTCTGAAATTTTTTGCTTTTTCCTGCTCCTCTTAGCATGATAAAGAAGATTCAAAGAGAGTGAGATGCCAGCTACTTTCATTCAGTCAGTAGCTTCAATCATTTCTGGACGTTTTTCAATGGTAAAAATCAATGAATATTGTAAATGCACAAACAGTAATTTCTCCACATTGCAATGTGCAATTCTAAAATTTTTTGCTTTTTCCTGCTCCTCTTAGCATGATAAAGAAGATTCAAAGAGAGTGAGATGCCTGCTCCTTTCATTCAGTCAGTAGCTTCAAACATTTCTGGTATATGAATAACATGATGTTTTTCAATGGCAAAAATCAATGAATATTGTAAATGCACAAACAGTAATTTCTCCGCATTGCAAGGTGCAATTCTGAAATTTTTTGCTTTTTCCTGCTCCTCTTAGCATGATAAAGAAGATTCAAAGAGAGTGAGATGCCAACTCCTTTCATTCAGTCAGTAGCTTCAAACATTTCTGGTATATGAATAACATGATGTTTTTCAATGGCAAAAATCAATGAATATTGTAAATGCACAAACAGTAATTTCTCCGCATTGCAAGGTGCAATTCTGAAATTTTTTGCTTTTTCCTGCTCCTCTTAGCATGATAAAGAAGATTCAAAGAGAGTGAGATGCCAGCTCCTTTCATTCAGTCAGTAGCTTCAATCATTTCTGGACGTTTTTCAATGGCAAAAATCAATGAATATTGTAAATGCACAAACAGTAATTTCTCCGCATTGCAAGGTGCAATTCTGAAATTTTTTGCTTTTTCCTGCTCCTCTTAGCATGATAAAGAAGATTCAAAGAGAGTGAGATGCCAGCTCCTTTCATTCAGTCAGTACCTTCAATCATTTCTGGACGTTTTTCAATGGCAAAAATCAATGAATATTGTAAATGCACAAACAGTAATTTCTCCGCATTGCAAGGTGCAATTCTGAAATTTTTTGCTTTTTCCCGCTCCTCTTAGCATGATAAAGAAGATTCAAAGAGAGTGAGGTGCCAGCTCCTTTCATTCAGTCAGTAGCTTCAAACATTTCTGGTATATGAATAACATGTTTTTCAATGGCAAAAATCAATGAATATTGTAAATGCACAAACAGTAATTTCTCCGCATTGCAAGGTGCAATTCTGAAATTTTTTGCTTTTTCCTGCTCCTCTTAGCATGATAAAGAAGATTCAAAGAGAGTGAGATGCCAGCTCCTTTCATTTAATCAGTAGCTTCAATCATTTCTGGACGTTTTTCAATGGCAAAAATCAATGAATATTGTATATGCACAAACAGTAATTTCTCCGCATTGCAAGGTGCAATTCTGAAATTTTTTGCTTTTTCCTGCTCCTCTTAGCATGATAAAGAAGATTCAAAGAGAGTGAGATGCCAGCTCCTTTCATTCAGTCAGTAGCTTCAATCATTTCTGGACGTTTTTCAATGGCAAAAATCAATGAATATTGTAAATGCACAAACAGTAATTTCTCCGCATTGCAAGGTGCAATTCTGAATTTTTTTGCTTTTTCCTGCTCCTCTTAGCATGATAAAGAAGATTCAAAGAGAGTGAGATGCCAGCTCCTTTGATTCAGTCAGTAGCTTCAAACATTTCTGGTATATGAATAACATGATGTTTTTCAATGGCAAAAATCAATGAATATTGTAAATGCACAAACAGTAATTTCTCCGCATTGCAAGGTGCAAGTCTGAAATTTTTTGCTTTTTCCTGCTCCTCTTAGCATGATAAAGAAGATTCAAAGAGAGTGAGATGCCAGCTACTTTCATTCAGTCAGTAGCTTCAATCATTTCTGGACGTTTTTCAATGGTAAAAATCAATGAATATTGTAAATGCACAAACAGTAATTTCTCCACATTGCAAGGTGCAATTCTGAATTTTTTTGCTTTTTCCTGCTCCTCTTAGCATGATAAAGAAGATTCAAAGAGAGTGAGATGCCAGCTCCTTTCATTCAGTCAGTAGCTTCAAACATTTCTGGTATATGAATAACATGATGTTTTTCAATGGCAAAAATCAATGAATATTGTAAATGCACAAACAGTAATTTCTCCGCATTGCAAGGTGCAAGTCTGAAATTTTTTGCTTTTTCCTGCTCCTCTTAGCATGATAAAGAAGATTCAAAGAGAGTGAGATGCCAGCTACTTTCATTCAGTCAGTAGCTTCAATCATTTCTGGACGTTTTTCAATGGTAAAAATCAATGAATATTGTAAATGCACAAACAGTAATTTCTCCACATTGCAAGGTGCAATTCTGAAATTTTTTGCTTTTTCCTGCTCCTCTTAGCATGATAAAGAAGATTCAAAGAGAGTGAGATGCCAGCTCCTTTCATTCAGTCAGTAGCTTCAAACATTTCTGGTATATGAATAACATGATGTTTTTCAATGGCAAAAATCAATGAATATTGTAAATGCACAAACAGTAATTTCTCCACATTGCAAGGTGCAATTCTGAAATTTTTTGCTTTTTCCTGCTCCTCTTAGCATGATAAAGAAGATTCAAAGAGAGTGAGATGCCAGCTCCTTTCATTCAGTCAGTAGCTTCAAACATTTCTGGTATATGAATAACATGATGTTTTTCAATGGCAAAAATCAATGAATATTGTAAATGCACAAACAGTAATTTCTCCGCATTGCAAGGTGCAATTCTGAAATTTTTTGCTTTTTCCTGCTCCTCTTAGCATGATAAAGAAGATTCAAAGAGAGTGAGATGCCAGCTCCTTTCATTCAGTTAGTAGCTTCAATCATTTCTGGACGTTTTTCAATGGCAAAAATCAATGAATATTGTAAATGCACAAACAGTAATTTCTCCGCATTGCAAGGTGCAATTCTGAAATTTTTTGCTTTTTCCTGCTCCTCTTAGCATGATAAAGAAGATTCAAAGAGAGTGAGATGTCAGCTCCTTTCATTCAGTCAGTAGCTTCAAACATTTCTGGTATATGAATAACATGATGTTTTTCAATGGCAAAAATCAATGAATATTGTAAATGCACAAACAGTAATTTCTCCACATTGCAAGGTGCAATTCTGAAATTTTTTGCTTTTTCCTGCTCCTCTTAGCATGATAAAGAAGATTCAAAGAGAGTGAGATGCCAGCTCCTTTCATTCAGTCAGTAGCTTCAAACATTTCTGGTATATGAATAACATGATGTTTTTCAATGGCAAAAATCAATGAATATTGTAAATGCACAAACAGTAATTTCTCCGCATTGCAAGGTGCAATTCTGAAATTTTTTGCTTTTTCCTGCTCCTCTTAGCATGATAAAGAAGATTCAAAGAGAGTGAGATGCCAGCTCCTTTCATTCAGTCAGTAGCTTCAATCATTTCTGGACGTTTTTCAATGGCAAAAATCAATGAATATTGTAAATGCACAAACAGTAATTTCTCCGCATTGCAAGGTGCAATTCTGAAATTTTTTGCTTTTTCCTGCTCCTCTTAGCATGATAAAGAAGATTCAAAGAGAGTGAGATGTCAGCTCCTTTCATTCAGTCAGTAGCTTCAAACATTTCTGGTATATGAATAACATGATGTTTTTCAATGGCAAAAATCAATGAATATTGTAAATGCACAAACAGTAATTTCTCCGCATTGCAAGGTGCAATTCTGAAATTTTTTGCTTTTTCCTGCTCCTCTTAGCATGATAAAGAAGATTCAAAGAGAGTGAGATGCCAGCTCCTTTCATTCAGTCAGTAGCTTCAATCATTTCTGGACGTTTTTCAATGGCAAAAATCAATGAATATTGTAAATGCACAAACAGTAATTTCTCCGCATTGCAAGGTGCAATTCTGAAATTTTTTGCTTTTTCCCGCTCCTCTTAGCATGATAAAGAAGATTCAAAGAGAGTGAGGTGCCAGCTCCTTTCATTCAGTCAGTAGCTTCAAACATTTCTGGTATATGAATAACATGTTTTTCAATGGCAAAAATCAATGAATATTGTAAATGCACAAACAGTAATTTCTCCGCATTGCAAGGTGCAATTCTGAAATTTTTTGCTTTTTCCTGCTCCTCTTAGCATGATAAAGAAGATTCAAAGAGAGTGAGATGCCAGCTCCTTTCATTCAGTCAGTAGCTTCAATCATTTCTGGACGTTTTTCAATGGCAAAAATCAATGAATATTGTAAATGCACAAACAGTAATTTCTCCGCATTGCAAGGTGCAATTCTGAAATTTTTTGCTTTTTCCTGCTCCTCTTAGCATGATAAAGAAGATTCAAAGAGAGTGAGATGCCAGCTCCTTTCATTCAGTCAGTAGCTTCAATCATTTCTGGACGTTTTTCAATGGCAAAAATCAATGAATATTGTAAATGCACAAACAGTAATTTCTCCGCATTGCAAGGTGCAATTCTGAAATTTTTTGCTTTTTCCTGCTCCTCTTAGCATGATAAAGAAGATTCAAAGAGAGTGAGATGCCAGCTCCTTTGATTCAGTCAGTAGCTTCAAACATTTCTGGTATATGAATAACATGATGTTTTTCAATGGCAAAAATCAATGAATATTGTAAATGCACAAACAGTAATTTCTCCGCATTGCAAGGTGCAAGTCTGAAATTTTTTGCTTTTTCCTGCTCCTCTTAGCATGATAAAGAAGATTCAAAGAGAGTGAGATGCCAGCTACTTTCATTCAGTCAGTAGCTTCAATCATTTCTGGACGTTTTTCAATGGTAAAAATCAATGAATATTGTAAATGCACAAACAGTAATTTCTCCACATTGCAAGGTGCAATTCTGAAATTTTTTGCTTTTTCCTGCTCCTCTTAGCATGATAAAGAAGATTCAAAGAGAGTGAGATGCCAGCTCCTTTCATTCAGTCAGTAGCTTCAAACATTTCTGGTATATGAATAACATGATGTTTTTCAATGGCAAAAATCAATGAATATTGTAAATGCACAAACAGTAATTTCTCCGCATTGCAAGGTGCAATTCTGAAATTTTTTGCTTTTTCCTGCTCCTCTTAGCATGATAAAGAAGATTCAAAGAGAGTGAGATGCCAGCTCCTTTCATTCAGTCAGTAGCTTCAATCATTTCTGGACGTTTTTCAATGGCAAAAATCAATGAATATTGTAAATGCACAAACAGTAATTTCTCCGCATTGCAAGGTGCAATTCTGAAATTTTTTGCTTTTTCCTGCTCCTCTTAGCATGATAAAGAAGATTCAAAGAGAGTGAGATGTCAGCTCCTTTCATTCAGTCAGTAGCTTCAAACATTTCTGGTATATGAATAACATGATGTTTTTCAATGACAAAAATCAATGAATATTGTAAATGCACAAACAGTAATTTCTCCGCATTGCAAGGTGCAATTCTGAAATTTTTTGCTTTTTCCTGCTCCTCTTAGCATGATAAAGAAGATTCAAAGAGAGTGAGATGCCAGCTCCTTTCATTCAGTCAGTAGCTTCAATCATTTCTGGACGTTTTTCAATGGCAAAAATCAATGAATATTGTAAATGCACAAACAGTAATTTCTCCGCATTGCAAGGTGCAATTCTGAAATTTTTTGCTTTTTCCTGCTCCTCTTAGCATGATAAAGAGGATTCAAAGAGAGTGAGATGCCAGCTCCTTTCATTCAGTCAGTAGCTTCAATCATTTCTGGACGTTTTTCAATGGCAAAAATCAATGAATATTGTAAATGCACAAACAGTAATTTCTCCGCATTGCAAGGTGCAATTCTGAAATTTTTTGCTTTTTCCTGCTCCTCTTAGCATGATAAAGAAGATTCAAAGAGAGTGAGATGCCAGCTCCTTTCATTCAGTCAGTAGCTTCAAACATTTCTGGTATATGAATAACATGATGTTTTTCAATGGCAAAAATCAATGAATATTGTAAATGCACAAACAGTAATTTCTCCGCATTGCAAGGTGCAAGTCTGAAATTTTTTGCTTTTTCCTGCTCCTCTTAGCATGATAAAGAAGATTCAAAGAGAGTGAGATGTCAGCTCCTTTCATTCAGTCAGTAGCTTCAAACATTTCTGGTATATGAATAACATGATGTTTTTCAATGGCAAAAATCAATGAATATTGTAAATGCACAAACAGTAATTTCTCCGCATTGCAAGGTGCAATTCTGAAATTTTTTGCTTTTTCCTGCTCCTCTTAGCATGATAAAGAAGATTCAAAGAGAGTGAGATGCCAGCTCCTTTCATTCAGTCAGTAGCTTCAATCATTTCTGGACGTTTTTCAATGGCAAAAATCAATGAATATTGTAAATGCACAAACAGTAATTTCTCCGCATTGCAAGGTGCAATTCTGAAATTTTTTGCTTTTTCCCGCTCCTCTTAGCATGATAAAGAAGATTCAAAGAGAGTGAGGTGCCAGCTCCTTTCATTCAGTCAGTAGCTTCAAACATTTCTGGTATATGAATAACATGTTTTTCAATGGCAAAAATCAATGAATATTGTAAATGCACAAACAGTAATTTCTCCGCATTGCAAGGTGCAATTCTGAAATTTTTTGCTTTTTCCTGCTCCTCTTAGCATGATAAAGAAGATTCAAAGAGAGTGAGATGCCAGCTCCTTTCATTCAGTCAGTAGCTTCAATCATTTCTGGACGTTTTTCAATGGCAAAAATCAATGAATATTGTAAATGCACAAACAGTAATTTCTCCGCATTGCAAGGTGCAATTCTGAAATTTTTTGCTTTTTCCTGCTCCTCTTAGCATGATAAAGAAGATTCAAAGAGAGTGAGATGCCAGCTCCTTTCATTCAGTCAGTAGCTTCAATCATTTCTGGACGTTTTTCAATGGCAAAAATCAATGAATATTGTAAATGCACAAACAGTAATTTCTCCGCATTGCAAGGTGCAATTCTGAAATTTTTTGCTTTTTCCTGCTCCTCTTAGCATGATAAAGAAGATTCAAAGAGAGTGAGATGCCAGCTCCTTTGATTCAGTCAGTAGCTTCAAACATTTCTGGTATATGAATAACATGATGTTTTTCAATGGCAAAAATCAATGAATATTGTAAATGCACAAACAGTAATTTCTCCGCATTGCAAGGTGCAAGTCTGAAATTTTTTGCTTTTTCCTGCTCCTCTTAGCATGATAAAGAAGATTCAAAGAGAGTGAGATGCCAGCTACTTTCATTCAGTCAGTAGCTTCAATCATTTCTGGACGTTTTTCAATGGTAAAAATCAATGAATATTGTAAATGCACAAACAGTAATTTCTCCACATTGCAAGGTGCAATTCTGAAATTTTTTGCTTTTTCCTGCTCCTCTTAGCATGATAAAGAAGATTCAAAGAGAGTGAGATGCCAGCTCCTTTCATTCAGTCAGTAGCTTCAAACATTTCTGGTATATGAATAACATGATGTTTTTCAATGGCAAAAATCAATGAATATTGTAAATGCACAAACAGTAATTTCTCCGCATTGCAAGGTGCAATTCTGAAATTTTTTGCTTTTTCCTGCTCCTCTTAGCATGATAAAGAAGATTCAAAGAGAGTGAGATGCCAGCTCCTTTCATTCAGTCAGTAGCTTCAATCATTTCTGGACGTTTTTCAATGGCAAAAATCAATGAATATTGTAAATGCACAAACAGTAATTTCTCCGCATTGCAAGGTGCAATTCTGAAATTTTTTGCTTTTTCCTGCTCCTCTTAGCATGATAAAGAAGATTCAAAGAGAGTGAGATGTCAGCTCCTTTCATTCAGTCAGTAGCTTCAAACATTTCTGGTATATGAATAACATGATGTTTTTCAATGACAAAAATCAATGAATATTGTAAATGCACAAACAGTAATTTCTCCGCATTGCAAGGTGCAATTCTGAAATTTTTTGCTTTTTCCTGCTCCTCTTAGCATGATAAAGAAGATTCAAAGAGAGTGAGATGCCAGCTCCTTTCATTCAGTCAGTAGCTTCAATCATTTCTGGACGTTTTTCAATGGCAAAAATCAATGAATATTGTAAATGCACAAACAGTAATTTCTCCGCATTGCAAGGTGCAATTCTGAAATTTTTTGCTTTTTCCTGCTCCTCTTAGCATGATAAAGAGGATTCAAAGAGAGTGAGATGCCAGCTCCTTTCATTCAGTCAGTAGCTTCAATCATTTCTGGACGTTTTTCAATGGCAAAAATCAATGAATATTGTAAATGCACAAACAGTAATTTCTCCGCATTGCAAGGTGCAATTCTGAAATTTTTTGCTTTTTCCTGCTCCTCTTAGCATGATAAAGAAGATTCAAAGAGAGTGAGATGCCAGCTCCTTTCATTCAGTCAGTAGCTTCAAACATTTCTGGTATATGAATAACATGATGTTTTTCAATGGCAAAAATCAATGAATATTGTAAATGCACAAACAGTAATTTCTCCGCATTGCAAGGTGCAAGTCTGAAATTTTTTGCTTTTTCCTGCTCCTCTTAGCATGATAAAGAAGATTCAAAGAGAGTGAGATGCCAGCTACTTTCATTCAGTCAGTAGCTTCAATCATTTCTGGACGTTTTTCAATGGTAAAAATCAATGAATATTGTAAATGCACAAACAGTAATTTCTCCACATTGCAATGTGCAATTCTAAAATTTTTTGCTTTTTCCTGCTCCTCTTAGCATGATAAAGAAGATTCAAAGAGAGTGAGATGCCTGCTCCTTTCATTCAGTCAGTAGCTTCAAACATTTCTGGTATATGAATAACATGATGTTTTTCAATGGCAAAAATCAATGAATATTGTAAATGCACAAACAGTAATTTCTCCGCATTGCAAGGTGCAATTCTGAAATTTTTTGCTTTTTCCTGCTCCTCTTAGCATGATAAAGAAGATTCAAAGAGAGTGAGATGCCAACTCCTTTCATTCAGTCAGTAGCTTCAAACATTTCTGGTATATGAATAACATGATGTTTTTCAATGGCAAAAATCAATGAATATTGTAAATGCACAAACAGTAATTTCTCCGCATTGCAAGGTGCAATTCTGAAATTTTTTGCTTTTTCCTGCTCCTCTTAGCATGATAAAGAAGATTCAAAGAGAGTGAGATGCCAGCTCCTTTCATTCAGTCAGTAGCTTCAATCATTTCTGGACGTTTTTCAATGGCAAAAATCAATGAATATTGTAAATGCACAAACAGTAATTTCTCCGCATTGCAAGGTGCAATTCTGAAATTTTTTGCTTTTTCCTGCTCCTCTTAGCATGATAAAGAAGATTCAAAGAGAGTGAGATGCCAGCTCCTTTCATTCAGTCAGTACCTTCAATCATTTCTGGACGTTTTTCAATGGCAAAAATCAATGAATATTGTAAATGCACAAACAGTAATTTCTCCACATTGCAAGGTGCAATTCTGAAATTTTTTGCTTTTTCCTGCTCCTCTTAGCATGATAAAGAAGATTAAAAGAGAGTGAGATGCCAGCTCCTTTCATTCAGTCAGTAGCTTCAAACATTTCTGGTATATGAATAACATGATGTTTTTCAATGGCAAAAATCAATGAATATTGTAAATGCACAAACAGTAATTTCTCCGCATTGCAAGGTGCAATTCTGAAATTTTTTGCTTTTTCCTGCTCCTCTTAGCATGATAAAGAAGATTCAAAGAGAGTGACATGCCAGCTCCTTTCATTCAGTCAGTAGCTTCAATCATTTCTGGATGTTTTTCAATGGCAAAAATCAATGAATATTGTAAATGCACAAACTGTAATTTCTCCGCATTGCAAGGTGCAATTCTGAAATTTTTTGCTTTTTCCTGCTCCTCTTAGTATGATAAAGAAGATTCAAAGAGAGTGAGATGCCAGCTCCTTTCATTCAGTCAGTAGCTTCAATCATTTCTGGACGTTTTTCAGTGGCAAAAATCAATGAATATTGTAAATGCACAAACAGTAATTTCTCCGCATTGCAAGGTGCAATTCTGAAATTTTTTGCTTTTTCCCGCTCCTCTTAGCATGATAAAGAAGATACAAAGAGAGTGATGTGCCAGCTCCTTTCATTCAGTCAGTAGCTTCAAACATTTCTGGTATATGAATAACATGTTTTTCAATGGCAAAAATCAATGAATATTGTAAATGCACAAACAGTAATTTCTCCGCATTGCAAGGTGCAATTCTGAAATTTTTTGATTTTTCCTGCTCCTCTTAGCATGATAAAGAAGATTCAAAGAGAGTGAGATGCCAGCTCCTTTCATTCAGTCAGTAGCTTCAATCATTTCTGGACGTTTTTCAATGGCAAAAATCAATGAATATTGTAAATGCACAAACAGTAATTTCTCCGCATTGCAAGGTGCAATTCTGAAATTTTTTGCTTTTTCCTGCTCCTCTTAGCATGATAAAGAAGATTCAAAGAGAGTGAGATGCCAGCTCCTTTCATTCAGTCAGTAGCTTCAAACATTTCTGGTATATGAATAACATGATGTTTTTCAATGGCAAAAATCAATGAATATTGTAAATGCACAAACAGTAATTTCTCCGCATTGCAAGGTGCAAGTCTGAAATTTTTTGCTTTTTCCTGCTCCTCTTAGCATGATAAAGAAGATTCAAAGAGAGTGAGATGCCAGTTACTTTCATTCAGTCAGTAGCTTCAATCATTTCTGGACGTTTTTCAATGGTAAAAATCAATGAATATTGTAAATGCACAAACAGTAATTTCTCCACATTGCAAGGTGCAATTCTGAAATTTTTTGCTTTTTCCTGCTCCTCTTAGCATGATAAAGAAGATTCAAAGAGAGTGAGATGCCAGCTCCTTTCATTCAGTCAGTAGCTTCAAACATTTCTGGTATATGAATAACATGATGTTTTTCAATGGCAAAAATCAATGAATATTGTAAATGCACAAACAGTAATTTCTCCGCATTGCAAGGTGCAATTCTGAAATTTTTTGCTTTTTCCTGCTCCTCTTAGCATGATAAAGAAGATTCAAAGAGAGTGAGATGCCAGCTCCTTTCATTCAGTCAGTAGCTTCAAACATTTCTGGTATATGAATAACATGATGTTTTTCAATGGCAAAAATCAATGAATATTGTAAATGCACAAACAGTAATTTCTCCGCATTGCAAGGTGCAATTCTGAAATTTTTTGCTTTTTCCTGCTCCTCTTAGCATGATAAAGAAGATTCAAAGAGAGTGAGATGCCAGCTCCTTTCATTCAGTCAGTAGCTTCAATCATTTCTGGATGTTTTTCAATGGCAAAAATCAATGAATATTGTAAATGCACAAACAGTAATTTCTCCGCATTGCAAGGTGCAATTCTGAAATTTTTTGCTTTTTCCTGCTCCTCTTAGCATGATAAAGAAGATTCAAAGAGAGTGAGATGTCAGCTCCTTTCATTCAGTCAGTAGCTTCAAACATTTCTGGTATATGAATAACATGATGTTTTTCAATGGCAAAAATCAATGAATATTGTAAATGCACAAACAGTAATTTCTCCGCATTGCAAGGTGCAATTCTGAAATTTTTTGCTTTTTCCTGCTCCTCTTAGCATGATAAAGAAGATTCAAAGAGAGTGAGATGCCAGCTCCTTTCATTCAGTCAGTAGCTTCAATCATTTCTGGATGTTTTTCAATGGCAAAAATCAATGAATATTGTAAATGCACAAACAGTAATTTCTCCGCATTGCAAGGTGCAATTCTGAAATTTTTTGCTTTTTCCTGCTCCTCTTAGCATGATAAAGAAGATTCAAAGAGAGTGAGATGCCAGCTCCTTTCGTTCAGTCAGTAGCTTCAATCATTTCTGGACGTTTTTCAATGGCAAAAATCATTGAATATTATAAATGCACAAACAGTAATTTCTCCGCATTGCAAGGTGCAATTCTGAAATTTTTTACTTTTTCCTGCTCCTCTTAGCATGATAAAGAAGATTCAAAGAGAGTGAGATGCCAGCTCCTTTCATTCAGTCAGTAGCTTCAATCATTTCTGGTATATGAATAACATGATGTTTTTCAATGGCAAAAATCAATGAATATTGTAAATGCACAAACAGTAATTTCTCCGCATTGCAAGGTGCAATTCTGAAATTTTTTGCTTTTTCCTGCTCCTCTTAGCATGATAAAGAAGATTCAAAGAGAGTGAGATGCCAGCTCCTTTCATTCAGTCAGTAGCTTCAATCATTTCTGGACGTTTTTCAATGGCAAAAATCAATGAATATTGTAAATGCACAAACTGTAATTTCTCCGCATTGCAAGGTGCAATTCTGAAATTTTTTGCTTTTTCCTGCTCCTCTTAGCATGATAAACAAGATTCAAAGAGAGTGAGATGCCAGTTCCTTTCATTCAGTCAGTAGCTTCAATCATTTCTGGATGTTTTTCAATGGCAAAAATCAATGAATATTGTAAATTCACAAACAGTAATTTCTCCGCATTGCAAGGTGCAATTCTGAAATTTTTTGCTTTTTCCTGCTCCTCTTAGCATGATAAAGAAGATTCAAAGAGAGTGAGATGCCAGCTCCTTTCATTCAGTCAGTAGCTTCAAACATTTCTGGTATATGAATAACATGATGTTTTTCAATGGCAAAAATCAATGAATATTGTAAATGCACAAACAGTAATTTCTCCGCATTGCAAGGTGCAATTCTGAAATTTTTTGCTTTTTCCTGCTCCTCTTAGCATGATAAAGAAGATTCAAAGAGAGTGAGATGCCAACTCCTTTCGTTCAGTCAGTAGCTTCAATCATTTCTGGACGTTTTTCAATGGCAAAAATCATTGAATATTATAAATGCACAAACAGTAATTTCTCCGCATTGCAAGGTGCAATTCTGAAATTTTTTACTTTTTCCTGCTCCTCTTAGCATGATAAAGAAGATTCAAAGAGAGTGAGATGCCAGCTCCTTTCATTCAGTCAGTAGCTTCAATCATTTCTGGTATATGAATAACATGATGTTTTTCAATGGCAAAAATCAATGAATATTGTAAATGCACAAACAGTAATTTCTCCGCATTGCAAGGTGCAATTCTGAAATTTTTTGCTTTTTCCTGCTCCTCTTAGCATGATAAAGAAGATTCAAAGAGAGTGAGATGCCAGCTCCTTTCATTCAGTCAGTAGCTTCAATCATTTCTGGACGTTTTTCAATGGCAAAAATCAATGAATATTGTAAATGCACAAACAGTAATTTCTCCGCATTGCAAGGTGCAATTCTGAAATTTTTTGCTTTTTCCTGCTCCTCTTAGCATGATAAAGAAGATTCAAAGAGAGTGAGATGCCAGCTCCTTTCATTCAGTCAGTAGCTTCAATCATTTCTGGACGTTTTTCAATGGCAAAAATCAATGAATATTGTAAATGCACAAACAGTAATTTCTCCGCATTGCAAGGTGCAATTCTGAAATTTTTTGCTTTTTCCTGCTCCTCTTAGCATGATAAAGAAGATTCAAAGAGAGTGAGATGCCAGCTCCTTTCATTCAGTCAGTAGCTTCAATCATTTCTGGACGTTTTTCAATGGCAAAAATCAATGAATATTGTAAATGCACAAACAGTAATTTCTCCGCATTGCAAGGTGCAATTCTGAAATTTTTTACTTTTTCCTGCTCCTCTTAGCATGATAAAGAAGATTCAAAGAGAGTGAGATGCCAGCTCCTTTCATTCAGTCAGTAGCTTCAATCATTTCTGGTATATGAATAACATGATGTTTTTCAATCGCAAAAATCAATGAATATTGTAAATGCACAAACAGTAATTTCTCCGCATTGCAAGGTGCAATTCTGAAATTTTTTGCTTTTTCCTGCTCCGCTTAGCATGATAAAGAAGATTCAAAGAGAGTGAGATGCCAGCTCCTTTCATTCAGTCAGTAGCTTCAATCATTTCTGGATGTTTTTCAATGGCAAAAATCAATGAATATTGGAAATGCACAAACAGTAATTTCTCCGCATTGCAAGGTGCAATTCTGAAATTTTTTGCTTTTTCCTGCTCCTCTTAGCATGATAAAGAAGATTCAAAGAGAGTGAGATGCCAGCTCCTTTCCTTCAGTCAGTAGCTTCAATCATTTCTGGTATATGAATAACATGATGTTTTTCAATGGCAAAAATCAATGAATTTTGTAAATGCACAAACAGTAATTTCTCCGCATTGCAAAGCGCAATTCTGAATTTTTTTGCTTTTTCCTGCTCCTCTTAGCATGATAAAGAAGATTCAAAGAGAGTGAGATGCCAGCTACTTTCGTTCAGTCAGTAGCTTCAATCATTTCTGGACATTTTTCAATGGCAAAAATCAATGAATATTGTAAATGCACAAACAGTAATTTCTCCGCATGGCAAGGTGCAATTCTGAAATTTTTTGCTTTTTCCTGCTCCTCTTAGCATGATAAAGAAGATTCAAAGAGAGTGAAATGCCAGCTCCTTTCATTCAGTCAGTAGCTTCAATCATTTCTGGACGTTTTTCAATGGCAAAAATCAATGAATATTGTAAATGCACAAACAGTAATTTCTCCGCATTGCAAGGTGCAATTCTGAAATTTTTTGCTTTTTCCTGCTCCTCTTAGCATGATAAAGAAGATTCAAAGAGAGTGAGATGCCAGCTCCTTTCATTCAGTCAGTAGCTTCAATCATTTCTGGACGTTTTTCAATGGCAAAAATCAATGAATATTGTAAATGCACAAACAGTAATTTCTCCGCATTGCAAGGTGCAATTCTGAAATTTTTTGCTTTTTCCTGCTCCTCTTAGCATGATAAAGAAGATTCAAAGAGAGTGAGATGCCAGCTCCTTTCCTTCAGTCAGTAGCGTCAATCATTTCTGGCATATGAATAACATGATGTTTTTCAATGGCAAAAATCAATGAATTTTCTAAATGCACAAACAGTAATTTCTCCGCATTGCAAGGTGCAATTCTGAAATTTTTTGCTTTTTCCTGCTCCTCTTAGCATGATAAAGAAGATTCAAAGAGAGTGAGATGCCAGCTCCTTTCATTCAGTCAGTAGCTTCAATCATTTCTGGACATTTTTCAATGGCAAAAATCAATGAATATTGTAAATGCACAAACAGTAATTTCTCCGCATTGCAAGGTGCAATTCTGAAATTTTTTGCTTTTTCCTGCTCCTCTTAGCATGATAAAGAAGATTCAAAGAGAGTGAGATGACAGCTCCTTTCATTCAGTCAGTAGCTTCAATCATTTCTGGACGTTTTTCAATGGCAAAAATCAATGAATATTGTAAATGCACAAACAGTAATTTCTCCGCATTGCAAGGTGCAATTCTGAAATTTTTCCTTTTTCCTGCTCCTCTTAGCATGATAAAGAAGATTCAAAGAGAGTGAGGTGCCAGCTCCTTTCATTCAGTCAGGAGCTTCAAACATTTCTGGTATATGAATAACATGTTTTTCAATGGCAAAAATCAATGAATATTGTAAATGCACAAACAGTAATTTCTCCGCATTGCAAGGTGCAATTCTGAAATTTTTTGCTTTTTCCTGCTCCTCTTAGCATGATAAAGAAGATTCAAAGAGAGTGAGATGCCAGCTCCTTTCATTCAGTCAGTAGTTTCAAACATTTCTGGACGTTTTTCAATGGCAAAAATCAATGAATATTGTAAATGCACAAACAGTAATTTCTCCGCATTGCAAGGTGCAATTCTGAAATTTTTTGTTTTTTCCTGCTCCTCTTAGCATGATAAAGAAGATTCAAAGAGAGTGAGATGCCAGCTCCTTTCATTCAGTCAGTAGCTTCAATCATTTCTGGACGTTTTTCAATGGCAAAAATCAATGAATATTGTAAATGCACAAACAGTAATTTCTCCGCATTGCAAGGTGCAATTCTGAAATTTTTTGCTTTTTCCTGCTCCTCTTAGCATGATAAACAAGATTCAAAGAGAGTGAGATGTCAGCTCCTTTCATTCAGTCAGTAGCTTCAATCATTTCTGGATGTTTTTCAATGGCAAAAATCATTGAATATTGTAAATGCACAAACAGTAATTTCTCCGCATTGCAAGGTGCAATTCTGAAATTTTTTACTTTTTCCTGCTCCTCTTAGCATGATAAAGAAGATTCAAAGAGAGTGAGATGCCAGCTCCTTTCATTCACTCAGTAGCTTCAATCATTTCTGGTATATGAATAACATGATGTTTTTCAATCGCAAAAATCAATGAATATTGTAAATGCACAAACAGTAATTTCTCCGCATTGCAAGGTGCAATTCTGAAATTTTTTGCTTTTTCCTGCTCCTCTTAGCATGATAAAGAAGATTCAAAGAGAGTGAGATGCCAGCTCCTTTCATTCAGTCAGTAGCTTCAATCATTTCTGGATGTTTTTCAATGGCAAAAATCAATGAATATTGTAAATGCACAAACAGTAATTTCTCCGCATTGCAAGGTGCAATTCTGAAATTTTTTGCTTTTTCCTGCTCCTCTTAGCATGATAAAGAAGATTCAAAGAGAGTGAGATGCCAGCTCCTTTCCTTCAGTCAGTAGCTTCAATCATTTCTGGTATATGAATAACATGATGTTTTTCAATGGCAAAAATCAATGAATTTTGTAAAATGCACAAACATTAATTTCTCCGCATTGCAAGGCGCAATTCTGAAATTTTTTGCTTTTTCCTGCTCCTCTTAGCATGATAAAGAAGATTCAAAGAGAGTGAGATGCCAGCTCCTTTCATTCAGTCAGTAGCTTCAATCATTTCTGGACATTTTTCAATGGCAAAAATCAATGAATATTGTAAATGCACAAACAGTAATTTCTCCGCATTGCAAGGTGCAATTCTGAAATTTTTTGCTTTTTCCTGCTCCTCTTAGCATGATAAAGAAGATTCAAAGAGAGTGAGATGCCAGCTCCTTTCATTCAGTCAGTAGCTTCAATCATTTCTGGACGTTTTTCAATGGCAAAAATCAATGAATATTGTAAATGCACAAACAGTAATTTCTCCGCATTGCAAGGTGCAATTCTGAAATTTTTTGCTTTTTCCTGCTCCTCTTAGCATGATAAAGAATATTCAAAGAGAGTGAGATGCCAGCTCCTTTCATTCAGTCAGTACCTTCAATCATTTCTGGACGTTTTTCAATGGCAAAAATCAATGAATATTGTAAATGCACAAACAGTAATTTCTCCGCATTGCAAGGTGCAATTCTGAAATTTTTTGCTTTTTCCTGCTCCTCTTAGCATGATAAAGAAGATTCAAAGAGAGTGAGATGCCAGCTCCTTTCATTCAGTCAGTAGCTTCAATCATTTCTGGACGTTTTTCAATGGCAAAAATCAATGAATATTGTAAATGCACAAACTGTAATTTCTCCGCATTGCAAGGTGCAATTCTGAAATTTTTTGCTTTTTCCTGCTCCTCTTAGCATGATAAAGAAGATTCAAAGAGAGTGAGATGCCAGCTCCTTTCATTCAGTCAGTAGCTTCAATCATTTCTGGTATATGAATAACATGATGTTTTTCAATAGCAAAAATCAATGAATATTGTAAATGCACAAACAGTAATTTCTCCGCATTGCAAGGTGCAATTCTGAAATTTTTTGCTTTTTCCTGCTCCTCTTAGCATGATAAAGAAGATTCAAAGAGAGTGAGATGCCAGCTCCTTTCATTCAGTCAGTAGCTTCAATCATTTCTGGACGTTTTTCAATGGCAAAAATCAATGAATATTGTAAATGCACAAACAGTAATTTCTCCGCATTGCAAGGTGCAATTCTGAAATTTTTTGCTTTTTCCTGCTCCTCTTAGCATGATAAACAAGATTCAAAGAGAGTGAGATGCCAGCTCCTTTCATTCAGTCAGTAGCTTCAATCATTTCTGGACGTTTTTCAATGGCAAAAATCATTGAATATTGTAAATGCACAAACAGTAATTTCTCCGCATTGCAAGGTGCAATTCTGAAATTTTTTACTTTTTCCTGCTCCTCTTAGCATGATAAAGAAGATTCAAAGAGAGTGAGATGCCAGCTCCTTTCATTCAGTCTGTAGCTTCAATCATTTCTGGTATATTAATAACATGATGTTTTTCAATCGCAAAAATCAATGAATATTGTAAATGCACAAACAGTAATTTCTCCGCATTGCAAGGTGCAATTCTGAAATTTTTTGCTTTTTCCTGCTCCTCTTAGCATGATAAAGAAGATTCAAAGAGAGTGAGATGCCAGCTCCTTTCATTCAGTCAGTAGCTTCAATCATTTCTGGACGTTTTTCAATGGCAAAAATCAATGAATATTGTAAATGCACAAACAGTAATTTCTCCGCATTGCAAGGTGCAATTCTGAAATTTTTTGCTTTTTCCTGCTCCTCTTAGCATGATAAAGAAGATTCAAAGAGAGTGAGATGCCAGCTCCTTTCATTCAGTCAGTAGCTTCAATCATTTCTGGTATATGAATAACATGATGTTTTTCAATGGCAAAAATCAATGAATATTGTAAATGCACAAACAGTAATTTCTCCGCATTGCAAGGTGCAATTCTGAAATTTTTTGCTTTTTCCTGCTCCTCTTAGCATGATAAAGAAGATTCAAAGAGAGTGAGATGCCAGCTCCTTTCATTCAGTCAGTAGCTTCAATCATTTCTGGACGTTTTTCCATGGCAAAAATCAATGAATATTGTAAATGCACAAACAGTAATTTCTCCGCATTGCAAGGTGCAATTCTGAAATTTTTTGCTTTTTCCTGCTCCTCTTAGCATGATAAAGAAGATTCAAAGAGAGTGAGATGCCAGCTCCTTTCATTCAGTCAGTAGCTTCAATCATTTCTGGACGTTTTTCAATGGTAAAAATCAATGAATATTGTAAATGCACAAACAGTAATTTCTCCACTTTGCAAGGTGCAATTCTGAAATTTTTTGCTTTTTCCTGCTCCTCTTAGCATGATAAAGAAGATTCAAAGAGAGTGAGATGCCAGCTCCTTTCATTCAGTCAGTAGCTTCAAACATTTCTGGTATATGAATAACATGATGTTTTTCAATGGCAAAAATCAATGAATATTGTAAATGCACAAACAGTAATTTCTCCGCATTGCAAGGTGCAAGTCTGAAATTTTTTGCTTTTTCCTGCTCCTCTTAGCATGATAAAGAAGATTCAAAGAGAGTGAGATGCCAGCTACTTTCATTCAGTCAGTAGCTTCAATCATTTCTGGACGTTTTTCAATGGTAAAAATCAATGAATATTGTAAATGCACAAACAGTAATTTCTCCGCATTGCAAGGTGCAATTCTGAAATTTTTTGCTTTTTCCTGCTCCTCTTAGCATGATAAAGAAGATTCAAAGAGAGTGAGATGCCAGCTCCTTTCATTCAGTCAGTACCTTCAATCATTTCTGGACGTTTTTCAATGGCAAAAATCAATGAATATTGTAAATGCACAAACAGTAATTTCTCCGCATTGCAAGGTGCAATTCTGAAATTTTTTGCTTTTTCCCGCTCCTCTTAGCATGATAAAGAAGATTCAAAGAGAGTGAGATGCCAGCTCCTTTCATTCAGTCAGTACCTTCAATCATTTCTGGACGTTTTTCAATGGCAAAAATCAATGAATATTGTAAATGCACAAACAGTAATTTCTCCGCATTGCAAGGTGCAATTCTGAAATTTTTTGCTTTTTCCCGCTCCTCTTAGCATGATAAAGAAGATTCAAAGAGAGTGAGGTGCCAGCTCCTTTCATTCAGTCAGTAGCTTCAAACATTTCTGGTATATGAATAACATGTTTTTCAATGGCAAAAATCAATGAATATTGTAAATGCACAAACAGTAATTTCTCCGCATTGCAAGGTGCAATTCTGAAATTTTTTGCTTTTTCCTGCTCCTCTTAGCATGATAAAGAAGATTCAAAGAGAGTGAGATGCCAGCTCCTTTCATTCAGTCAGTAGCTTCAATCATTTCTGGACGTTTTTCAATGGCAAAAATCAATGAATATTGTAAATGCACAAACAGTAATTTCTCCGCATTGCAAGGTGCAATTCTGAAATTTTTTGCTTTTTCCTGCTCCTCTTAGCATGATAAAGAAGATTCAAAGAGAGTGAGATGCCAGCTCCTTTCATTCAGTCAGTAGCTTCAATCATTTCTGGACGTTTTTCAATGGCAAAAATCAATGAATATTGTAAATGCACAAACAGTAATTTCTCCGCATTGCAAGGTGCAATTCTGAAATTTTTTGCTTTTTCCTGCTCCTCTTAGCATGATAAAGAAGATTCAAAGAGAGTGAGATGCCAGCTCCTTTGATTCAGTCAGTAGCTTCAAACATTTCTGGTATATGAATAACATGATGTTTTTCAATGGCAAAAATCAATGAATATTGTAAATGCACAAACAGTAATTTCTCCGCATTGCAAGGTGCAAGTCTGAAATTTTTTGCTTTTTCCTGCTCCTCTTAGCATGATAAAGAAGATTCAAAGAGAGTGAGATGCCAGCTACTTTCATTCAGTCAGTAGCTTCAATCATTTCTGGACGTTTTTCAATGGTAAAAATCAATGAATATTGTAAATGCACAAACAGTAATTTCTCCACATTGCAAGGTGCAATTCTGAAATTTTTTGCTTTTTCCTGCTCCTCTTAGCATGATAAAGAAGATTCAAAGAGAGTGAGATGCCAGCTCCTTTCATTCAGTCAGTAGCTTCAAACATTTCTGGTATATGAATAACATGATGTTTTTCAATGGCAAAAATCAATGAATATTGTAAATGCACAAACAGTAATTTCTCCGCATTGCAAGGTGCAAGTCTGAAATTTTTTGCTTTTTCCTGCTCCTCTTAGCATGATAAAGAAGATTCAAAGAGAGTGAGATGCCAGCTACTTTCATTCAGTCAGTAGCTTCAATCATTTCTGGACGTTTTTCAATGGTAAAAATCAATGAATATTGTAAATGCACAAACAGTAATTTCTCCACATTGCAAGGTGCAATTCTGAAATTTTTTGCTTTTTCCTGCTCCTCTTAGCATGATAAAGAAGATTCAAAGAGAGTGAGATGCCAGCTCCTTTCATTCAGTCAGTAGCTTCAAACATTTCTGGTATATGAATAACATGATGTTTTTCAATGGCAAAAATCAATGAATATTGTAAATGCACAAACAGTAATTTCTCCGCATTGCAAGGTGCAATTCTGAAATTTTTTGCTTTTTCCTGCTCCTCTTAGCATGATAAAGAAGATTCAAAGAGAGTGAGATGCCAGCTCCTTTCATTCAGTCAGTAGCTTCAATCATTTCTGGACGTTTTTCAATGGCAAAAATCAATGAATATTGTAAATGCACAAACAGTAATTTCTCCGCATTGCAAGGTGCAATTCTGAAATTTTTTGCTTTTTCCTGCTCCTCTTAGCATGATAAAGAAGATTCAAAGAGAGTGAGATGTCAGCTCCTTTCATTCAGTCAGTAGCTTCAAACATTTCTGGTATATGAATAACATGATGTTTTTCAATGGCAAAAATCAATGAATATTGTAAATGCACAAACAGTAATTTCTCCGCATTGCAAGGTGCAATTCTGAAATTTTTTGCTTTTTCCTGCTCCTCTTAGCATGATAAAGAAGATTCAAAGAGAGTGAGATGCCAGCTCCTTTCATTCAGTCAGTAGCTTCAATCATTTCTGGACGTTTTTCAATGGCAAAAATCAATGAATATTGTAAATGCACAAACAGTAATTTCTCCGCATTGCAAGGTGCAATTCTGAAATTTTTTGCTTTTTCCTGCTCCTCTTAGCATGATAAAGAGGATTCAAAGAGAGTGAGATGCCAGCTCCTTTCATTCAGTCAGTAGCTTCAATCATTTCTGGACGTTTTTCAATGGCAAAAATCAATGAATATTGTAAATGCACAAACAGTAATTTCTCCGCATTGCAAGGTGCAATTCTGAAATTTTTTGCTTTTTCCTGCTCCTCTTAGCATGATAAAGAAGATTCAAAGAGAGTGAGATGCCAGCTCCTTTCATTCAGTCAGTAGCTTCAAACATTTCTGGTATATGAATAACATGATGTTTTTCAATGGCAAAAATCAATGAATATTGTAAATGCACAAACAGTAATTTCTCCGCATTGCAAGGTGCAAGTCTGAAATTTTTTGCTTTTTCCTGCTCCTCTTAGCATGATAAAGAAGATTCAAAGAGAGTGAGATGCCAGCTACTTTCATTCAGTCAGTAGCTTCAATCATTTCTGGACGTTTTTCAATGGTAAAAATCAATGAATATTGTAAATGCACAAACAGTAATTTCTCCACATTGCAATGTGCAATTCTAAAATTTTTTGCTTTTTCCTGCTCCTCTTAGCATGATAAAGAAGATTCAAAGAGAGTGAGATGCCTGCTCCTTTCATTCAGTCAGTAGCTTCAAACATTTCTGGTATATGAATAACATGATGTTTTTCAATGGCAAAAATCAATGAATATTGTAAATGCACAAACAGTAATTTCTCCGCATTGCAAGGTGCAATTCTGAAATTTTTTGCTTTTTCCTGCTCCTCTTAGCATGATAAAGAAGATTCAAAGAGAGTGAGATGCCAACTCCTTTCATTCAGTCAGTAGCTTCAAACATTTCTGGTATATGAATAACATGATGTTTTTCAATGGCAAAAATCAATGAATATTGTAAATGCACAAACAGTAATTTCTCCGCATTGCAAGGTGCAATTCTGAAATTTTTTGCTTTTTCCTGCTCCTCTTAGCATGATAAAGAAGATTCAAAGAGAGTGAGATGCCAGCTCCTTTCATTCAGTCAGTAGCTTCAATCATTTCTGGACGTTTTTCAATGGCAAAAATCAATGAATATTGTAAATGCACAAACAGTAATTTCTCCGCATTGCAAGGTGCAATTCTGAAATTTTTTGCTTTTTCCTGCTCCTCTTAGCATGATAAAGAAGATTCAAAGAGAGTGAGATGCCAGCTCCTTTCATTCAGTCAGTACCTTCAATCATTTCTGGACGTTTTTCAATGGCAAAAATCAATGAATATTGTAAATGCACAAACAGTAATTTCTCCGCATTGCAAGGTGCAATTCTGAAATTTTTTGCTTTTTCCCGCTCCTCTTAGCATGATAAAGAAGATTCAAAGAGAGTGAGGTGCCAGCTCCTTTCATTCAGTCAGTAGCTTCAAACATTTCTGGTATATGAATAACATGTTTTTCAATGGCAAAAATCAATGAATATTGTAAATGCACAAACAGTAATTTCTCCGCATTGCAAGGTGCAATTCTGAAATTTTTTGCTTTTTCCTGCTCCTCTTAGCATGATAAAGAAGATTCAAAGAGAGTGAGATGCCAGCTCCTTTCATTCAATCAGTAGCTTCAATCATTTCTGGACGTTTTTCAATGGCAAAAATCAATGAATATTGTATATGCACAAACAGTAATTTCTCCGCATTGCAAGGTGCAATTCTGAAATTTTTTGCTTTTTCCTGCTCCTCTTAGCATGATAAAGAAGATTCAAAGAGAGTGAGATGCCAGCTCCTTTCATTCAGTCAGTAGCTTCAATCATTTCTGGACGTTTTTCAATGGCAAAAATCAATGAATATTGTAAATGCACAAACAGTAATTTCTCCGCATTGCAAGGTGCAATTCTGAATTTTTTTGCTTTTTCCTGCTCCTCTTAGCATGATAAAGAAGATTCAAAGAGAGTGAGATGCCAGCTCCTTTGATTCAGTCAGTAGCTTCAAACATTTCTGGTATATGAATAACATGATGTTTTTCAATGGCAAAAATCAATGAATATTGTAAATGCACAAACAGTAATTTCTCCGCATTGCAAGGTGCAAGTCTGAAATTTTTTGCTTTTTCCTGCTCCTCTTAGCATGATAAAGAAGATTCAAAGAGAGTGAGATGCCAGCTACTTTCATTCAGTCAGTAGCTTCAATCATTTCTGGACGTTTTTCAATGGTAAAAATCAATGAATATTGTAAATGCACAAACAGTAATTTCTCCACATTGCAAGGTGCAATTCTGAATTTTTTTGCTTTTTCCTGCTCCTCTTAGCATGATAAAGAAGATTCAAAGAGAGTGAGATGCCAGCTCCTTTCATTCAGTCAGTAGCTTCAAACATTTCTGGTATATGAATAACATGATGTTTTTCAATGGCAAAAATCAATGAATATTGTAAATGCACAAACAGTAATTTCTCCGCATTGCAAGGTGCAAGTCTGAAATTTTTTGCTTTTTCCTGCTCCTCTTAGCATGATAAAGAAGATTCAAAGAGAGTGAGATGCCAGCTACTTTCATTCAGTCAGTAGCTTCAATCATTTCTGGACGTTTTTCAATGGTAAAAATCAATGAATATTGTAAATGCACAAACAGTAATTTCTCCACATTGCAAGGTGCAATTCTGAAATTTTTTGCTTTTTCCTGCTCCTCTTAGCATGATAAAGAAGATTCAAAGAGAGTGAGATGCCAGCTCCTTTCATTCAGTCAGTAGCTTCAAACATTTCTGGTATATGAATAACATGATGTTTTTCAATGGCAAAAATCAATGAATATTGTAAATGCACAAACAGTAATTTCTCCACATTGCAAGGTGCAATTCTGAAATTTTTTGCTTTTTCCTGCTCCTCTTAGCATGATAAAGAAGATTCAAAGAGAGTGAGATGCCAGCTCCTTTCATTCAGTCAGTAGCTTCAAACATTTCTGGTATATGAATAACATGATGTTTTTCAATGGCAAAAATCAATGAATATTGTAAATGCACAAACAGTAATTTCTCCGCATTGCAAGGTGCAATTCTGAAATTTTTTGCTTTTTCCTGCTCCTCTTAGCATGATAAAGAAGATTCAAAGAGAGTGAGATGCCAGCTCCTTTCATTCAGTTAGTAGCTTCAATCATTTCTGGACGTTTTTCAATGGCAAAAATCAATGAATATTGTAAATGCACAAACAGTAATTTCTCCGCATTGCAAGGTGCAATTCTGAAATTTTTTGCTTTTTCCTGCTCCTCTTAGCATGATAAAGAAGATTCAAAGAGAGTGAGATGTCAGCTCCTTTCATTCAGTCAGTAGCTTCAAACATTTCTGGTATATGAATAACATGATGTTTTTCAATGGCAAAAATCAATGAATATTGTAAATGCACAAACAGTAATTTCTCCACATTGCAAGTTGCAATTCTGAAATTTTTTGCTTTTTCCTGCTCCTCTTAGCATGATAAAGAAGATTCAAAGAGAGTGAGATGCCAGCTCCTTTCATTCAGTCAGTAGCTTCAAACATTTCTGGTATATGAATAACATGATGTTTTTCAATGGCAAAAATCAATGAATATTGTAAATGCACAAACAGTAATTTCTCCGCATTGCAAGGTGCAATTCTGAAATTTTTTGCTTTTTCCTGCTCCTCTTAGCATGATAAAGAAGATTCAAAGAGAGTGAGATGCCAGCTCCTTTCATTCAGTCAGTAGCTTCAATCATTTCTGGACGTTTTTCAATGGCAAAAATCAATGAATATTGTAAATGCACAAACAGTAATTTCTCCGCATTGCAAGGTGCAATTCTGAAATTTTTTGCTTTTTCCTGCTCCTCTTAGCATGATAAAGAAGATTCAAAGAGAGTGAGATGTCAGCTCCTTTCATTCAGTCAGTAGCTTCAAACATTTCTGGTATATGAATAACATGATGTTTTTCAATGGCAAAAATCAATGAATATTGTAAATGCACAAACAGTAATTTCTCCGCATTGCAAGGTGCAATTCTGAAATTTTTTGCTTTTTCCTGCTCCTCTTAGCATGATAAAGAAGATTCAAAGAGAGTGAGATGCCAGCTCCTTTCATTCAGTCAGTAGCTTCAATCATTTCTGGACGTTTTTCAATGGCAAAAATCAATGAATATTGTAAATGCACAAACAGTAATTTCTCCGCATTGCAAGGTGCAATTCTGAAATTTTTTGCTTTTTCCCGCTCCTCTTAGCATGATAAAGAAGATTCAAAGAGAGTGAGGTGCCAGCTCCTTTCATTCAGTCAGTAGCTTCAAACATTTCTGGTATATGAATAACATGTTTTTCAATGGCAAAAATCAATGAATATTGTAAATGCACAAACAGTAATTTCTCCGCATTGCAAGGTGCAATTCTGAAATTTTTTGCTTTTTCCTGCTCCTCTTAGCATGATAAAGAAGATTCAAAGAGAGTGAGATGCCAGCTCCTTTCATTCAGTCAGTAGCTTCAATCATTTCTGGACGTTTTTCAATGGCAAAAATCAATGAATATTGTAAATGCACAAACAGTAATTTCTCCGCATTGCAAGGTGCAATTCTGAAATTTTTTGCTTTTTCCTGCTCCTCTTAGCATGATAAAGAAGATTCAAAGAGAGTGAGATGCCAGCTCCTTTCATTCAGTCAGTAGCTTCAATCATTTCTGGACGTTTTTCAATGGCAAAAATCAATGAATATTGTAAATGCACAAACAGTAATTTCTCCGCATTGCAAGGTGCAATTCTGAAATTTTTTGCTTTTTCCTGCTCCTCTTAGCATGATAAAGAAGATTCAAAGAGAGTGAGATGCCAGCTCCTTTGATTCAGTCAGTAGCTTCAAACATTTCTGGTATATGAATAACATGATGTTTTTCAATGGCAAAAATCAATGAATATTGTAAATGCACAAACAGTAATTTCTCCGCATTGCAAGGTGCAAGTCTGAAATTTTTTGCTTTTTCCTGCTCCTCTTAGCATGATAAAGAAGATTCAAAGAGAGTGAGATGCCAGCTACTTTCATTCAGTCAGTAGCTTCAATCATTTCTGGACGTTTTTCAATGGTAAAAATCAATGAATATTGTAAATGCACAAACAGTAATTTCTCCACATTGCAAGGTGCAATTCTGAAATTTTTTGCTTTTTCCTGCTCCTCTTAGCATGATAAAGAAGATTCAAAGAGAGTGAGATGCCAGCTCCTTTCATTCAGTCAGTAGCTTCAAACATTTCTGGTATATGAATAACATGATGTTTTTCAATGGCAAAAATCAATGAATATTGTAAATGCACAAACAGTAATTTCTCCGCATTGCAAGGTGCAATTCTGAAATTTTTTGCTTTTTCCTGCTCCTCTTAGCATGATAAAGAAGATTCAAAGAGAGTGAGATGCCAGCTCCTTTCATTCAGTCAGTAGCTTCAATCATTTCTGGACGTTTTTCAATGGCAAAAATCAATGAATATTGTAAATGCACAAACAGTAATTTCTCCGCATTGCAAGGTGCAATTCTGAAATTTTTTGCTTTTTCCTGCTCCTCTTAGCATGATAAAGAGGATTCAAAGAGAGTGAGATGCCAGCTCCTTTCATTCAGTCAGTAGCTTCAATCATTTCTGGACGTTTTTCAATGGCAAAAATCAATGAATATTGTAAATGCACAAACAGTAATTTCTCCGCATTGCAAGGTGCAATTCTGAAATTTTTTGCTTTTTCCTGCTCCTCTTAGCATGATAAAGAAGATTCAAAGAGAGTGAGATGCCAGCTCCTTTCATTCAGTCAGTAGCTTCAAACATTTCTGGTATATGAATAACATGATGTTTTTCAATGGCAAAAATCAATGAATATTGTAAATGCACAAACAGTAATTTCTCCGCATTGCAAGGTGCAAGTCTGAAATTTTTTGCTTTTTCCTGCTCCTCTTAGCATGATAAAGAAGATTCAAAGAGAGTGAGATGCCAGCTACTTTCATTCAGTCAGTAGCTTCAATCATTTCTGGACGTTTTTCAATGGTAAAAATCAATGAATATTGTAAATGCACAAACAGTAATTTCTCCACATTGCAATGTGCAATTCTAAAATTTTTTGCTTTTTCCTGCTCCTCTTAGCATGATAAAGAAGATTCAAAGAGAGTGAGATGCCTGCTCCTTTCATTCAGTCAGTAGCTTCAAACATTTCTGGTATATGAATAACATGATGTTTTTCAATGGCAAAAATCAATGAATATTGTAAATGCACAAACAGTAATTTCTCCGCATTGCAAGGTGCAATTCTGAAATTTTTTGCTTTTTCCTGCTCCTCTTAGCATGATAAAGAAGATTCAAAGAGAGTGAGATGCCAACTCCTTTCATTCAGTCAGTAGCTTCAAACATTTCTGGTATATGAATAACATGATGTTTTTCAATGGCAAAAATCAATGAATATTGTAAATGCACAAACAGTAATTTCTCCGCATTGCAAGGTGCAATTCTGAAATTTTTTGCTTTTTCCTGCTCCTCTTAGCATGATAAAGAAGATTCAAAGAGAGTGAGATGCCAGCTCCTTTCATTCAGTCAGTACCTTCAATCATTTCTGGACGTTTTTCAATGGCAAAAATCAATGAATATTGTAAATGCACAAACAGTAATTTCTCCGCATTGCAAGGTGCAATTCTGAAATTTTTTGCTTTTTCCCGCTCCTCTTAGCATGATAAAGAAGATTCAAAGAGAGTGAGGTGCCAGCTCCTTTCATTCAGTCAGTAGCTTCAAACATTTCTGGTATATGAATAACATGTTTTTCAATGGCAAAAATCAATGAATATTGTAAATGCACAAACAGTAATTTCTCCGCATTGCAAGGTGCAATTCTGAAATTTTTTGCTTTTTCCTGCTCCTCTTAGCATGATAAAGAAGATTCAAAGAGAGTGAGATGCCAGCTCCTTTCATTCAATCAGTAGCTTCAATCATTTCTGGACGTTTTTCAATGGCAAAAATCAATGAATATTGTATATGCACAAACAGTAATTTCTCCGCATTGCAAGGTGCAATTCTGAAATTTTTTGCTTTTTCCTGCTCCTCTTAGCATGATAAAGAAGATTCAAAGAGAGTGAGATGCCAGCTCCTTTCATTCAGTCAGTAGCTTCAATCATTTCTGGACGTTTTTCAATGGCAAAAATCAATGAATATTGTAAATGCACAAACAGTAATTTCTCCGCATTGCAAGGTGCAATTCTGAATTTTTTTGCTTTTTCCTGCTCCTCTTAGCATGATAAAGAAGATTCAAAGAGAGTGAGATGCCAGCTCCTTTGATTCAGTCAGTAGCTTCAAACATTTCTGGTATATGAATAACATGATGTTTTTCAATGGCAAAAATCAATGAATATTGTAAATGCACAAACAGTAATTTCTCCGCATTGCAAGGTGCAAGTCTGAAATTTTTTGCTTTTTCCTGCTCCTCTTAGCATGATAAAGAAGATTCAAAGAGAGTGAGATGCCAGCTACTTTCATTCAGTCAGTAGCTTCAATCATTTCTGGACGTTTTTCAATGGTAAAAATCAATGAATATTGTAAATGCACAAACAGTAATTTCTCCACATTGCAAGGTGCAATTCTGAATTTTTTTGCTTTTTCCTGCTCCTCTTAGCATGATAAAGAAGATTCAAAGAGAGTGAGATGCCAGCTCCTTTCATTCAGTCAGTAGCTTCAAACATTTCTGGTATATGAATAACATGATGTTTTTCAATGGCAAAAATCAATGAATATTGTAAATGCACAAACAGTAATTTCTCCGCATTGCAAGGTGCAAGTCTGAAATTTTTTGCTTTTTCCTGCTCCTCTTAGCATGATAAAGAAGATTCAAAGAGAGTGAGATGCCAGCTACTTTCATTCAGTCAGTAGCTTCAATCATTTCTGGACGTTTTTCAATGGTAAAAATCAATGAATATTGTAAATGCACAAACAGTAATTTCTCCACATTGCAAGGTGCAATTCTGAAATTTTTTGCTTTTTCCTGCTCCTCTTAGCATGATAAAGAAGATTCAAAGAGAGTGAGATGCCAGCTCCTTTCATTCAGTCAGTAGCTTCAAACATTTCTGGTATATGAATAACATGATGTTTTTCAATGGCAAAAATCAATGAATATTGTAAATGCACAAACAGTAATTTCTCCACATTGCAAGGTGCAATTCTGAAATTTTTTGCTTTTTCCTGCTCCTCTTAGCATGATAAAGAAGATTCAAAGAGAGTGAGATGCCAGCTCCTTTCATTCAGTCAGTAGCTTCAAACATTTCTGGTATATGAATAACATGATGTTTTTCAATGGCAAAAATCAATGAATATTGTAAATGCACAAACAGTAATTTCTCCGCATTGCAAGGTGCAATTCTGAAATTTTTTGCTTTTTCCTGCTCCTCTTAGCATGATAAAGAAGATTCAAAGAGAGTGAGATGCCAGCTCCTTTCATTCAGTTAGTAGCTTCAATCATTTCTGGACGTTTTTCAATGGCAAAAATCAATGAATATTGTAAATGCACAAACAGTAATTTCTCCGCATTGCAAGGTGCAATTCTGAAATTTTTTGCTTTTTCCTGCTCCTCTTAGCATGATAAAGAAGATTCAAAGAGAGTGAGATGTCAGCTCCTTTCATTCAGTCAGTAGCTTCAAACATTTCTGGTATATGAATAACATGATGTTTTTCAATGGCAAAAATCAATGAATATTGTAAATGCACAAACAGTAATTTCTCCACATTGCAAGGTGCAATTCTGAAATTTTTTGCTTTTTCCTGCTCCTCTTAGCATGATAAAGAAGATTCAAAGAGAGTGAGATGCCAGCTCCTTTCATTCAGTCAGTAGCTTCAAACATTTCTGGTATATGAATAACATGATGTTTTTCAATGGCAAAAATCAATGAATATTGTAAATGCACAAACAGTAATTTCTCCGCATTGCAAGGTGCAATTCTGAAATTTTTTGCTTTTTCCTGCTCCTCTTAGCATGATAAAGAAGATTCAAAGAGAGTGAGATGCCAGCTCCTTTCATTCAGTCAGTAGCTTCAATCATTTCTGGACGTTTTTCAATGGCAAAAATCAGTGAATATTGTAAATGCACAAACAGTAATTTCTCCGCATTGCAAGGTGCAATTCTGAAATTTTTTGCTTTTTCCTGCTCCTCTTAGCATGATAAAGAAGATTCAAAGAGAGTGAGATGTCAGCTCCTTTCATTCAGTCAGTAGCTTCAAACATTTCTGGTATATGAATAACATGATGTTTTTCAATGGCAAAAATCAATGAATATTGTAAATGCACAAACAGTAATTTCTCCGCATTGCAAGGTGCAATTCTGAAATTTTTTGCTTTTTCCTGCTCCTCTTAGCATGATAAAGAAGATTCAAAGAGAGTGAGATGCCAGCTCCTTTCATTCAGTCAGTAGCTTCAATCATTTCTGGACGTTTTTCAATGGCAAAAATCAATGAATATTGTAAATGCACAAACAGTAATTTCTCCGCATTGCAAGGTGCAATTCTGAAATTTTTTGCTTTTTCCTGCTCCTCTTAGCATGATAAAGAGGATTCAAAGAGAGTGAGATGCCAGCTCCTTTCATTCAGTCAGTAGCTTCAATCATTTCTGGACGTTTTTCAATGGCAAAAATCAATGAATATTGTAAATGCACAAACAGTAATTTCTCCGCATTGCAAGGTGCAATTCTGAAATTTTTTGCTTTTTCCTGCTCCTCTTAGCATGATAAAGAAGATTCAAAGAGAGTGAGATGCCAGCTCCTTTCATTCAGTCAGTAGCTTCAAACATTTCTGGTATATGAATAACATGATGTTTTTCAATGGCAAAAATCAATGAATATTGTAAATGCACAAACAGTAATTTCTCCGCATTGCAAGGTGCAAGTCTGAAATTTTTTGCTTTTTCCTGCTCCTCTTAGCATGATAAAGAAGATTCAAAGAGAGTGAGATGCCAGCTACTTTCATTCAGTCAGTAGCTTCAATCATTTCTGGACGTTTTTCAATGGTAAAAATCAATGAATATTGTAAATGCACAAACAGTAATTTCTCCACATTGCAATGTGCAATTCTAAAATTTTTTGCTTTTTCCTGCTCCTCTTAGCATGATAAAGAAGATTCAAAGAGAGTGAGATGCCTGCTCCTTTCATTCAGTCAGTAGCTTCAAACATTTCTGGTATATGAATAACATGATGTTTTTCAATGGCAAAAATCAATGAATATTGTAAATGCACAAACAGTAATTTCTCCGCATTGCAAGGTGCAATTCTGAAATTTTTTGCTTTTTCCTGCTCCTCTTAGCATGATAAAGAAGATTCAAAGAGAGTGAGATGCCAACTCCTTTCATTCAGTCAGTAGCTTCAAACATTTCTGGTATATGAATAACATGATGTTTTTCAATGGCAAAAATCAATGAATATTGTAAATGCACAAACAGTAATTTCTCCGCATTGCAAGGTGCAATTCTGAAATTTTTTGCTTTTTCCTGCTCCTCTTAGCATGATAAAGAAGATTCAAAGAGAGTGAGATGCCAGCTCCTTTCATTCAGTCAGTAGCTTCAATCATTTCTGGACGTTTTTCAATGGCAAAAATCAATGAATATTGTAAATGCACAAACAGTAATTTCTCCGCATTGCAAGGTGCAATTCTGAAATTTTTTGCTTTTTCCTGCTCCTCTTAGCATGATAAAGAAGATTCAAAGAGAGTGTGATGCCAGCTCCTTTCATTCAGTCAGTACCTTCAATCATTTCTGGACGTTTTTCAATGGCAAAAATCAATGAATATTGTAAATGCACAAACAGTAATTTCTCCGCATTGCAAGGTGCAATTCTGAAATTTTTTGCTTTTTCCCGCTCCTCTTAGCATGATAAAGAAGATTCAAAGAGAGTGAGGTGCCAGCTCCTTTCATTCAGTCAGTAGCTTCAAACATTTCTGGTATATGAATAACATGTTTTTCAATGGCAAAAATCAATGAATATTGTAAATGCACAAACAGTAATTTCTCCGCATTGCAAGGTGCAATTCTGAAATTTTTTGCTTTTTCCTGCTCCTCTTAGCATGATAAAGAAGATTCAAAGAGAGTGAGATGCCAGCTCCTTTCATTCAATCAGTAGCTTCAATCATTTCTGGACGTTTTTCAATGGCAAAAATCAATGAATATTGTATATGCACAAACAGTAATTTCTCCGCATTGCAAGGTGCAATTCTGAAATTTTTTGCTTTTTCCTGCTCCTCTTAGCATGATAAAGAAGATTCAAAGAGAGTGAGATGCCAGCTCCTTTCATTCAGTCAGTAGCTTCAATCATTTCTGGACGTTTTTCAATGGCAAAAATCAATGAATATTGTAAATGCACAAACAGTAATTTCTCCGCATTGCAAGGTGCAATTCTGAATTTTTTTGCTTTTTCCTGCTCCTCTTAGCATGATAAAGAAGATTCAAAGAGAGTGAGATGCCAGCTCCTTTGATTCAGTCAGTAGCTTCAAACATTTCTGGTATATGAATAACATGATGTTTTTCAATGGCAAAAATCAATGAATATTGTAAATGCACAAACAGTAATTTCTCCGCATTGCAAGGTGCAAGTCTGAAATTTTTTGCTTTTTCCTGCTCCTCTTAGCATGATAAAGAAGATTCAAAGAGAGTGAGATGCCAGCTACTTTCATTCAGTCAGTAGCTTCAATCATTTCTGGACGTTTTTCAATGGTAAAAATCAATGAATATTGTAAATGCACAAACAGTAATTTCTCCACATTGCAAGGTGCAATTCTGAATTTTTTTGCTTTTTCCTGCTCCTCTTAGCATGATAAAGAAGATTCAAAGAGAGTGAGATGCCAGCTCCTTTCATTCAGTCAGTAGCTTCAAACATTTCTGGTATATGAATAACATGATGTTTTTCAATGGCAAAAATCAATGAATATTGTAAATGCACAAACAGTAATTTCTCCGCATTGCAAGGTGCAAGTCTGAAATTTTTTGCTTTTTCCTGCTCCTCTTAGCATGATAAAGAAGATTCAAAGAGAGTGAGATGCCAGCTACTTTCATTCAGTCAGTAGCTTCAATCATTTCTGGACGTTTTTCAATGGTAAAAATCAATGAATATTGTAAATGCACAAACAGTAATTTCTCCACATTGCAAGGTGCAATTCTGAAATTTTTTGCTTTTTCCTGCTCCTCTTAGCATGATAAAGAAGATTCAAAGAGAGTGAGATGCCAGCTCCTTTCATTCAGTCAGTAGCTTCAAACATTTCTGGTATATGAATAACATGATGTTTTTCAATGGCAAAAATCAATGAATATTGTAAATGCACAAACAGTAATTTCTCCACATTGCAAGGTGCAATTCTGAAATTTTTTGCTTTTTCCTGCTCCTCTTAGCTTGATAAAGAAGATTCAAAGAGAGTGAGATGCCAGCTCCTTTCATTCAGTCAGTAGCTTCAAACATTTCTGGTATATGAATAACATGATGTTTTTCAATGGCAAAAATCAATGAATATTGTAAATGCACAAACAGTAATTTCTCCGCATTGCAAGGTGCAATTCTGAAATTTTTTGCTTTTTCCTGCTCCTCTTAGCATGATAAAGAAGATTCAAAGAGAGTGAGATGCCAGCTCCTTTCATTCAGTTAGTAGCTTCAATCATTTCTGGACGTTTTTCAATGGCAAAAATCAATGAATATTGTAAATGCACAAACAGTAATTTCTCCGCATTGCAAGGTGCAATTCTGAAATTTTTTGCTTTTTCCTGCTCCTCTTAGCATGATAAAGAAGATTCAAAGAGAGTGAGATGTCAGCTCCTTTCATTCAGTCAGTAGCTTCAAACATTTCTGGTATATGAAGAACATGATGTTTTTCAATGGCAAAAATCAATGAATATTGTAAATGCACAAACAGTAATTTCTCCACATTGCAAGGTGCAATTCTGAAATTTTTTGCTTTTTCCTGCTCCTCTTAGCATGATAAAGAAGATTCAAAGAGAGTGAGATGCCAGCTCCTTTCATTCAGTCAGTAGCTTCAAACATTTCTGGTATATGAATAACATGATGTTTTTCAATGGCAAAAATCAATGAATATTGTAAATGCACAAACAGTAATTTCTCCGCATTGCAAGGTGCAATTCTGAAATTTTTTGCTTTTTCCTGCTCCTCTTAGCATGATAAAGAAGATTCAAAGAGAGTGAGATGCCAGCTCCTTTCATTCAGTCAGTAGCTTCAATCATTTCTGGACGTTTTTCAATGGCAAAAATCAATGAATATTGTAAATGCACAAACAGTAATTTCTCCGCATTGCAAGGTGCAATTCTGAAATTTTTTGCTTTTTCCTGCTCCTCTTAGCATGATAAAGAAGATTCAAAGAGAGTGAGATGCCAGCTCCTTTCATTCAGTCAGTAGCTTCAATCATTTCTGGACGTTTTTCAATGGCAAAAATCAATGAATATTGTAAATGCACAAACAGTAATTTCTCCGCATTGCAAGGTGCAATTCTGAAATTTTTTGCTTTTTCCTGCTCCTCTTAGCATGATAAAGAAGATTCAAAGAGAGTGAGATGTCAGCTCCTTTCATTCAGTCAGTAGCTTCAAACATTTCTGGTATATGAATAACATGATGTTTTTCAATGGCAAAAATCAATGAATATTGTAAATGCACAAACAGTAATTTCTCCACATTGCAAGGTGCAATTCTGAAATTTTTTGCTTTTTCCTGCTCCTCTTAGCATGATAAAGAAGATTCAAAGAGAGTGAGATGCCAGCTCCTTTCATTCAGTCAGTAGCTTCAAACATTTCTGGTATATGAATAACATGATGTTTTTCAATGGCAAAAATCAATGAATATTGTAAATGCACAAACAGTAATTTCTCCGCATTGCAAGGTGCAATTCTGAAATTTTTTGCTTTTTCCTGCTCCTCTTAGCATGATAAAGAAGATTCAAAGAGAGTGAGATGCCAGCTCCTTTCATTCAGTCAGTAGCTTCAATCATTTCTGGACTTTTTCAATGGCAAAAATCAATGAATATTGTAAATGCACAAACAGTAATTTCTCCGCATTGCAAGGTGCAATTCTGAAATTTTTTGCTTTTTCCTGCTCCTCTTAGCATGATAAAGAAGATTCAAAGAGAGTGAGATGTCAGCTCCTTTCATTCAGTCAGTAGCTTCAAACATTTCTGGTATATGAATAACATGATGTTTTTCAATGGCAAAAATCAATGAATATTGTAAATGCACAAACAGTAATTTCTCCGCATTGCAAGGTGCAATTCTGAAATTTTTTGCTTTTTCCTGCTCCTCTTAGCATGATAAAGAAGATTCAAAGAGAGTGAGATGCCAGCTCCTTTCATTCAGTCAGTACCTTCAATCATTTCTGGACGTTTTTCAATGGCAAAAATCAATGAATATTGTAAATGCACAAACAGTAATTTCTCCGCATTGCAAGGTGCAATTCTGAAATTTTTTGCTTTTTCCCGCTCCTCTTAGCATGATAAAGAAGATTCAAAGAGAGTGAGGTGCCAGCTCCTTTCATTCAGTCAGTAGCTTCAAACATTTCTGGTATATGAATAACATGTTTTTCAATGGCAAAAATCAATGAATATTGTAAATGCACAAACAGTAATTTCTCCGCATTGCAAGGTGCAATTCTGAAATTTTTTGCTTTTTCCTGCTCCTCTTAGCATGATAAAGAAGATTCAAAGAGAGTGAGATGCCAGCTCCTTTCATTCAATCAGTAGCTTCAATCATTTCTGGACGTTTTTCAATGGCAAAAATCAATGAATATTGTATATGCACAAACAGTAATTTCTCCGCATTGCAAGGTGCAATTCTGAAATTTTTTGCTTTTTCCTGCTCCTCTTAGCATGATAAAGAAGATTCAAAGAGAGTGAGGTGCCAGCTCCTTTCATTCAGTCAGTAGCTTCAAACATTTCTGGTATATGAATAACATGTTTTTCAATGGCAAAAATCAATGAATATTGTAAATGCACAAACAGTAATTTCTCCGCATTGCAAGGTGCAATTCTGAAATTTTTTGCTTTTTCCTGCTCCTCTTAGCATGATAAAGAAGATTCAAAGAGAGTGAGATGCCAGCTCCTTTCATTCAGTCAGTAGCTTCAATCATTTCTGGACGTTTTTCAATGGCAAAAATCAATGAATATTGTAAATGCACAAACAGTAATTTCTCCGCATTGCAAGGTGCAATTCTGAAATTTTTTGCTTTTTCCTGCTCCTCTTAGCATGATAAAGAAGATTCAAAGAGAGTGAGATGCCAGCTCCTTTCATTCAGTCAGTAGCTTCAATCATTTCTGGACGTTTTTCAATGGCAAAAATCAATGAATATTGTAAATGCACAAACAGTAATTTCTCCGCATTGCAAGGTGCAATTCTGAAATTTTTTGCTTTTTCCTGCTCCTCTTAGCATGATAAAGAAGATTCAAAGAGAGTGAGATGCCAGCTCCTTTGATTCAGTCAGTAGCTTCAAACATTTCTGGTATATGAATAACATGATGTTTTTCAATGGCAAAAATCAATGAATATTGTAAATGCACAAACAGTAATTTCTCCGCATTGCAAGGTGCAAGTCTGAAATTTTTTGCTTTTTCCTGCTCCTCTTAGCATGATAAAGAAGATTCAAAGAGAGTGAGATGCCAGCTACTTTCATTCAGTCAGTAGCTTCAATCATTTCTGGACGTTTTTCAATGGTAAAAATCAATGAATATTGTAAATGCACAAACAGTAATTTCTCCACATTGCAAGGTGCAATTCTGAAATTTTTTGCTTTTTCCTGCTCCTCTTAGCATGATAAAGAAGATTCAAAGAGAGTGAGATGCCAGCTCCTTAGATTCAGTCAGTAGCTTCAAACATTTCTGGTATATGAATAACATGATGTTTTTCAATGGCAAAAATCAATGAATATTGTAAATGCACAAACAGTAATTTCTCCGCATTGCAAGGTGCAAGTCTGAAATTTTTTGCTTTTTCCTGCTCCTCTTAGCATGATAAAGAAGATTCAAAGAGAGTGAGATGCCAGCTACTTTCATTCAGTCAGTAGCTTCAATCATTTCTGGACGTTTTTCAATGGTAAAAATCAATGAATATTGTAAATGCACAAACAGTAATTTCTCCACATTGCAAGGTGCAATTCTGAAATTTTTTGCTTTTTCCTGCTCCTCTTAGCATGATAAAGAAGATTCAAAGAGAGTGAGATGCCAGCTCCTTTCATTCAGTCAGTAGCTTCAAACATTTCTGGTATATGAATAACATGATGTTTTTCAATGGCAAAAATCAATGAATATTGTAAATGCACAAACAGTAATTTCTCCACATTGCAAGGTGCAATTCTGAAATTTTTTGCTTTTTCCTGCTCCTCTTAGCATGATAAAGAAGATTCAAAGAGAGTGAGATGCCAGCTCCTTTCATTCAGTCAGTAGCTTCAAACATTTCTGGTATATGAATAACATGTTTTTCAATGGCAAAAATCAATGAATATTGTAAATGCACAAACAGTAATTTCTCCGCATTGCAAGGTGCAATTCTGAAATTTTTTGCTTTTTCCTGCTCCTCTTAGCATGATAAAGAAGATTCAAAGAGAGTGAGATGCCAGCTCCTTTCATTCAGTCAGTAGCTTCAATCATTTCTGGACGTTTTTCAATGGCAAAAATCAATGAATATTGTAAATGCACAAACAGTAATTTCTCCGCATTGCAAGGTGCAATTCTGAAATTTTTTGCTTTTTCCTGCTCCTCTTAGCATGATAAAGAAGATTCAAAGAGAGTGAGATGTCAGCTCCTTTCATTCAGTCAGTAGCTTCAAACATTTCTGGTATATGAATAACATGATGTTTTTCAATGGCAAAAATCAATGAATATTGTAAATGCACAAACAGTAATTTCTCCGCATTGCAAGGTGCAATTCTGAAATTTTTTGCTTTTTCCTGCTCCTCTTAGCATGATAAAGAAGATTCAAAGAGAGTGAGATGCCAGCTCCTTTCATTCAGTCAGTAGCTTCAATCATTTCTGGACGTTTTTCAATGGCAAAAATCAATGAATATTGTAAATGCACAAACAGTAATTTCTCCACATTGCAAGGTGCAATTCTGAAATTTTTTGCTTTTTCCTGCTCCTCTTAGCATGATAAAGAAGATTCAAAGAGAGTGAGATGCCAGCTCCTTTCATTCAGTCAGTAGCTTCAATCATTTCTGGACGTTTTTCAATGGCAAAAATCAATGAATATTGTAAATGCACAAACAGTAATTTCTCCGCATTGCAAGGTGCAATTCTGAAATTTTTTGCTTTTTCCTGCTCCTCTTAGCATGATAAAGAAGATTCAAAGAGAGTGAGATGCCAACTCCTTTCATTCAGTCAGTAGCTTCAAACATTTCTGGTATATGAATAACATGATGTTTTTCAATGGCAAAAATCAATGAATATTGTAAATGCACAAACAGTAATTTCTCCGCATTGCAAGGTGCAATTCTGAAATTTTTTGCTTTTTCCTGCTCCTCTTAGCATGATAAAGAAGATTCAAAGAGAGTGAGATGCCAGCTCCTTTCATTCAATCAGTAGCTTCAATCATTTCTGGACGTTTTTCAATGGCAAAAATCAATGAATATTGTATATGCACAAACAGTAATTTCTCCGCATTGCAAGGTGCAATTCTGAAATTTTTTGCTTTTTCCTGCTCCTCTTAGCATGATAAAGAAGATTCAAAGAGAGTGAGATGCCAGCTCCTTTCATTCAGTCAGTAGCTTCAATCATTTCTGGACGTTTTTCAATGGCAAAAATCAATGAATATTGTAAATGCACAAACAGTAATTTCTCCGCATTGCAAGGTGCAATTCTGAAATTTTTTGCTTTTTCCTGCTCCTCTTAGCATGATAAAGAAGATTCAAAGAGAGTGAGATGCCAGCTCCTTTGATTCAGTCAGTAGCTTCAAACATTTCTGGTATATGAATAACATGATGTTTTTCAATGGCAAAAATCAATGAATATTGTAAATGCACAAACAGTAATTTCTCCGCATTGCAAGGTGCAAGTCTGAAATTTTTTGCTTTTTCCTGCTCCTCTTAGCATGATAAAGAAGATTCAAAGAGAGTGAGATGCCAGCTACTTTCATTCAGTCAGTAGCTTCAATCATTTCTGGACGTTTTTCAATGGTAAAAATCAATGAATATTGTAAATGCACAAACAGTAATTTCTCCACATTGCAAGGTGCAATTCTGAAATTTTTTGCTTTTTCCTGCTCCTCTTAGCATGATAAAGAAGATTCAAAGAGAGTGAGATGCCAGCTCCTTTCATTCAGTCAGTAGCTTCAAACATTTCTGGTATATGAATAACATGATGTTTTTCAATGGCAAAAATCAATGAATATTGTAAATGCACAAACAGTAATTTCTCCGCATTGCAAGGTGCAAGTCTGAAATTTTTTGCTTTTTCCTGCTCCTCTTAGCATGATAAAGAAGATTCAAAGAGAGTGAGATGCCAGCTACTTTCATTCAGTCAGTAGCTTCAATCATTTCTGGACGTTTTTCAATGGTAAAAATCAATGAATATTGTAAATGCACAAACAGTAATTTCTCCACATTGCAAGGTGCAATTCTGAAATTTTTTGCTTTTTCCTGCTTCTCTTAGCATGATAAAGAAGATTCAAAGAGAGTGAGATGCCAGCTCCTTTCATTCAGTCAGTAGCTTCAAACATTTCTGGTATATGAATAACATGATGTTTTTCAATGGCAAAAATCAATGAATATTGTAAATGCACAAACAGTAATTTCTCCACATTGCAAGGTGCAATTCTGAAATTTTTTGCTTTTTCCTGCTCCTCTTAGCATGATAAAGAAGATTCAAAGAGAGTGAGATGCCAGCTCCTTTCATTCAGTCAGTAGCTTCAAACATTTCTGGTATATGAATAACATGATGTTTTTCAATGGCAAAAATCAATGAATATTGTAAATGCACAAACAGTAATTTCTCCGCATTGCAAGGTGCAATTCTGAAATTTTTTGCTTTTTCCTGCTCCTCTTAGCATGATAAAGAAGATTCAAAGAGAGTGAGATGCCAGCTCCTTTCATTCAGTCAGTAGCTTCAATCATTTCTGGACGTTTTTCAATGGCAAAAATCAATGAATATTGTAAATGCACAAACAGTAATTTCTCCGCATTGCAAGGTGCAATTCTGAAATTTTTTGCTTTTTCCTGCTCCTCTTAGCATGATAAAGAAGATTCAAAGAGAGTGAGATGTCAGCTCCTTTCATTCAGTCAGTAGCTTCAAACATTTCTGGTATATGAATAACATGATGTTTTTCAATGGCAAAAATCAATGAATATTGTAAATGCACAAACAGTAATTTCTCCGCATTGCAAGGTGCAATTCTGAAATTTTTTGCTTTTTCCTGCTCCTCTTAGCATGATAAAGAAGATTCAAAGAGAGTGAGATGCCAGCTCCTTTCATTCAGTCAGTAGCTTCAATCATTTCTGGACGTTTTTCAATGGCAAAAATCAATGAATATTGTAAATGCACAAACAGTAATTTCTCCGCATTGCAAGGTGCAATTCTGAAATTTTTTGCTTTTTCCTGCTCCTCTTAGCATGATAAAGAAGATTCAAAGAGAGTGAGATGCCAGCTCCTTTCATTCAGTCAGTAGCTTCAATCATTTCTGGACGTTTTTCAAAGGCAAAAATCAATGAATATTGTAAATGCACAAACAGTAATTTCTCCGCATTGCAAGGTGCAATTCTGAAATTTTTTGCTTTTTCCTGCTCCTCTTAGCATGATAAAGATTCAAAGAGAGTGAGATGCCAGCTCCTTTGATTCAGTCAGTAGCTTCAAACATTTCTGGTATATGAATAACATGATGTTTTTCAATGGCAAAAATCAATGAATATTGTAAATGCACAAACAGTAATTTCTCCGCATTGCAAGGTGCAAGTCTGAAATTTTTTGCTTTTTCCTGCTCCTCTTAGCATGATAAAGAAGATTCAAAGAGAGTGAGATGCCAGCTACTTTCATTCAGTCAGTAGCTTCAATCATTTCTGGACGTTTTTCAATGGTAAAAATCAATGAATATTGTTTATGCACAAACAGTAATTTCTCCACATTGCAAGGTGCAATTCTGAAATTTTTTGCTTTTTCCTGCTCCTCTTAGCATGATAAAGAAGATTCAAAGAGAGTGAGATGCCAGCTCCTTTCATTCAGTCAGTAGCTTCAAACATTTCTGGTATATGAATAACATGATGTTTTTCAATGGCAAAAATCAATGAATATTGTAAATGCACAAACAGTAATTTCTCCGCATTGCAAGGTGCAAGTCTGAAATTTTTTGCTTTTTCCTGCTCCTCTTAGCATGATAAAGAAGATTCAAAGAGAGTGAGATGCCAGCTACTTTCATTCAGTCAGTAGCTTCAATCATTTCTGGACGTTTTTCAATGGTAAAAATCAATGAATATTGTAAATGCACAAACAGTAATTTCTCCGCATTGCAAGGTGCAATTCTGAAATTTTTTGCTTTTTCCTGCTCCTCTTAGCATGATAAAGAAGATTCAAAGAGAGTGAGATGCCAGCTCCTTTCATTCAGTCAGTAGCTTCAAACATTTCTGGTATATGAATAACATGATGTTTTTCAATGGCAAAAATCAATGAATATTGTAAATGCACAAACAGTAATTTCTCCACATTGCAAGGTGCAATTCTGAAATTTTTTGCTTTTTCCTGCTCCTCTTAGCATGATAAAGAAGATTCAAAGAGAGTGAGATGCCAGCTCCTTTCATTCAGTCAGTAGCTTCAAACATTTCTGGTATATGAATAACATGATGTTTTTCAATGGCAAAAATCAATGAATATTGTAAATGCACAAACAGTAATTTCTCCGCATTGCAAGGTGCAATTCTGAAATTTTTTGCTTTTTCCTGCTCCTCTTAGCATGATAAAGAAGATTCAAAGAGAGTGAGATGCCAGCTCCTTTCATTCAGTCAGTAGCTTCAATCATTTCTGGACGTTTTTCAATGGCAAAAATCAATGAATATTGTAAATGCACAAACAGTAATTTCTCCGCATTGCAAGGTGCAATTCTGAAATTTTTTGCTTTTTCCTGCTCCTCTTAGCATGATAAAGAAGATTCAAAGAGAGTGAGATGTCAGCTCCTTTCATTCAGTCAGTAGCTTCAAACATTTCTGGTATATGAATAACATGATGTTTTTCAATGGCAAAAATCAATGAATATTGTAAATGCACAAACAGTAATTTCTCCGCATTGCAAGGTGCAATTCTGAAATTTTTTGCTTTTTCCTGCTCCTCTTAGCATGATAAAGAAGATTCAAAGAGAGTGAGATGCCAGCTCCTTTCATTCAGTCAGTAGCTTCAATCATTTCTGGACGTTTTTCAATGGCAAAAATCAATGAATATTGTAAATGCACAAACAGTAATTTCTCCGCATTGCAAGGTGCAATTCTGAAATTTTTTGCTTTTTCCTGCTCCTCTTAGCATGATAAAGAAGATTCAAAGAGAGTGAGATGCCAGCTCCTTTCATTCAGTCAGTAGCTTCAAACATTTCTGGTATATGAATAACATGATGTTTTTCAATGGCAAAAATCAATGAATATTGTAAATGCACAAACAGTAATTTCTCCGCATTGCAAGGTGCAATTCTGAAATTTTTTGCTTTTTCCTGCTCCTCTTAGCATGATAAAGAAGATTCAAAGAGAGTGAGATGCCAACTCCTTTCATTCAGTCAGTAGCTTCAAACATTTCTGGTATATGAATAACATGATGTTTTTCAATGGCAAAAATCAATGAATATTGTAAATGCACAAACAGTAACTTCTCCGCATTGCAAGGTGCAATTCTGAAATTGTTTGCTTTTTCCTGCTCCTCTTAGCATGATAAAGAAGATTCAAAGAGAGTGAGATGCCAGCTCCTTTCATTCAGTCAGTAGCTTCAATCATTTCTGGACGTTTTTCAATGGCAAAAATCAATGAATATTGTAAATGCACAAACAGTAATTTCTCCGCATTGCAAGGTGCAATTCTGAAATTTTTTGCTTTTTCCTGCTCCTCTTAGCATGATAAAGAAGATTCAAAGAGAGTGAGATGCCAGCTCCTTTCATTCAGTCAGTACCTTCAATCATTTCTGGACGTTTTTCAATGGCAAAAATCAATGAATATTGTAAATGCACAAACAGTAATTTCTCCGCATTGCAAGGTGCAATTCTGAAATTTTTTGCTTTTTCCCGCTCCTCTTAGCATGATAAAGAAGATTCAAAGAGAGTGAGGTGCCAGCTCCTTTCATTCAGTCAGTAGCTTCAAACATTTCTGGTATATGAATAACATGTTTTTCAATGGCAAAAATCAATGAATATTGTAAATGCACAAACAGTAATTTCTCCGCATTGCAAGGTGCAATTCTGAAATTTTTTGCTTTTTCCTGCTCCTCTTAGCATGATAAAGAAGATTCAAAGAGAGTGAGATGCCAGCTTCTTTCATTCAATCAGTAGCTTCAATCATTTCTGGACGTTTTTCAATGGCAAAAATCAATGAATATTGTATATGCACAAACAGTAATTTCTCCGCATTGCAAGGTGCAATTCTGAAATTTTTTGCTTTTTCCTGCTCCTCTTAGCATGATAAAGAAGATTCAAAGAGAGTGAGGTGCCAGCTCCTTTCATTCAGTCAGTAGCTTCAAACATTTCTGGTATATGAATAACATGTTTTTCAATGGCAAAAATCAATGAATATTGTAAATGCACAAACAGTAATTTCTCCGCATTGCAAGGTGCAATTCTGAAATTTTTTGCTTTTTCCTGCTCCTCTTAGCATGATAAAGAAGATTCAAAGAGAGTGAGATGCCAGCTCCTTTCATTCAGTCAGTAGCTTCAATCATTTCTGGACGTTTTTCAATGGCAAAAATCAATGAATATTGTAAATGCACAAACAGTAATTTCTCCGCATTGCAAGGTGCAATTCTGAAATTTTTTGCTTTTTCCTGCTCCTCTTAGCATGATAAAGAAGATTCAAAGAGAGTGAGATGCCAGCTCCTTTCATTCAGTCAGTAGCTTCAATCATTTCTGGACGTTTTTCAATGGCAAAAATCAATGAATATTGTAAATGCACAAACAATAATTTCTCCGCATTGCAAGGTGCAATTCTGAAATTTTTTGCTTTTTCCTGCTCCTCTTAGCATGATAAAGAAGATTCAAAGAGAGTGAGATGCCAGCTCCTTTGATTCAGTCAGTAGCTTCAAACATTTCTGGTATATGAATAACATGATGTTTTTCAATGGCAAAAATCAATGAATATTGTAAATGCACAAACAGTAATTTCTCCGCATTGCAAGGTGCAAGTCTGAAATTTTTTGCTTTTTCCTGCTCCTCTTAGCATGATAAAGAAGATTCAAAGAGAGTGAGATGCCAGCTCCTTTCATTCAGTCAGTAGCTTCAAACATTTCTGGTATATGAATAACATGATGTTTTTCAATGGCAAAAATCAATGAATATTGTAAATGCACAAACAGTAATTTCTCCGCATTGCAAGGTGCAAGTCTGAAATTTTTTGCTTTTTCCTGCTCCTCTTAGCATGATAAAGAAGATTCAAAGAGAGTGAGATGCCAGCTACTTTCATTCAGTCAGTAGCTTCAATCATTTCTGGACGTTTTTCAATGGTAAAAATCAATGAATATTGTAAATGCACAAACAGTAATTTCTCCACATTGCAAGGTGCAATTCTGAAATTTTTTGCTTTTTCCTGCTCCTCTTAGCATGATAAAGAAGATTCAAAGAGAGTGAGATGCCAGCTCCTTTCATTCAGTCAGTAGCTTCAAACATTTCTGGTATATGAATAACATGATGTTTTTCAATGGCAAAAATCAATGAATATTGTAAATGCACAAACAGTAATTTCTCCGCATTGCAAGGTGCAAGTCTGAAATTTTTTGCTTTTTCCTGCTCCTCTTAGCATGATAAAGAAGATTCAAAGAGAGTGAGATGCCAGCTACTTTCATTCAGTCAGTAGCTTCAATCATTTCTGGACGTTTTTCAATGGTAAAAATCAATGAATATTGTAAATGCACAAACAGTAATTTCTCCACATTGCAAGGTGCAATTCTGAAATTTTTTGCTTTTTCCTGCTCCTCTTAGCATGATAAAGAAGATTCAAAGAGAGTGAGATGCCAGCTCCTTTCATTCAGTCAGTAGCTTCAAACATTTCTGGTATATGAATAACATGATGTTTTTCAATGGCAAAAATCAATGAATATTGTAAATGCACAAACAGTAATTTCTCCACATTGCAAGGTGCAATTCTGAAATTTTTTGCTTTTTCCTGCTCCTCTTAGCATGATAAAGAAGATTCAAAGAGAGTGAGATGCCAGCTCCTTTCATTCAGTCAGTAGCTTCAATCATTTCTGGACGTTTTTCAATGGCAAAAATCAATGAATATTGTAAATGCACAAACAGTAATTTCTCCGCATTGCAAGGTGCAATTCTGAAATTTTTTGCTTTTTCCTGCTCCTCTTAGCATGATAAAGAAGATTCAAAGAGAGTGAGATGTCAGCTCCTTTCATTCAGTCAGTAGCTTCAAACATTTCTGGTATATGAATAACATGATGTTTTTCAATGGCAAAAATCAATGAATATTGTAAATGCACAAACAGTAATTTCTCCGCATTGCAAGGTGCAATTCTGAAATTTTTTGCTTTTTCCTGCTCCTCTTAGCATGATAAAGAAGATTCAAAGAGAGTGAGATGCCAGCTCCTTTCATTCAGTCAGTAGCTTCAATCATTTCTGGACGTTTTTCAATGGCAAAAATCAATGAATATTGTAAATGCACAAACAGTAATTTCTCCGCATTGCAAGGTGCAATTCTGAAATTTTTTGCTTTTTCCTGCTCCTCTTAGCATGATAAAGAAGATTCAAAGAGAGTGAGATGTCAGCTCCTTTCATTCAGTCAGTAGCTTCAAACATTTCTGGTATATGAATAACATGATGTTTTTCAATGGCAAAAATCAATGAATATTGTAAATGCACAAACAGTAATTTCTCCGCATTGCAAGGTGCAATTCTGAAATTTTTTGCTTTTTCCTGCTCCTCTTAGCATGATAAAGAAGATTCAAAGAGAGTGAGATGCCAGCTCCTTTCATTCAGTCAGTAGCTTCAAACATTTCTGGTATATGAATAACATGATGTTTTTCAATGGCAAAAATCAATGAATATTGTAAATGCACAAACAGTAATTTCTCCGCATTGCAAGGTGCAATTCTGAAATTTTTTGCTTTTTCCTGCTCCTCTTAGCATGATAAAGAAGATTCAAAGAGAGTGAGATGCCAACTCCTTTCATTCAGTCAGTAGCTTCAAACATTTCTGGTATATGAATAACATGATGTTTTTCAATGGCAAAAATCAATGAATATTGTAAATGCACAAACAGTAATTTCTCCGCATTGCAAGGTGCAATTCTGAAATTGTTTGCTTTTTCCTGCTCCTCTTAGCATGATAAAGAACATTCAAAGAGAGTGAGATGCCAGCTCCTTTCATTCAGTCAGTAGCTTCAATCATTTCTGGACGTTTTTCAATGGCAAAAATCAATGAATATTGTAAATGCACAAACAGTAATTTCTCCGCATTGCAAGGTGCAATTCTGAAATTTTTTGCTTTTTCCTGCTCCTCTTAGCATGATAAAGAAGATTCAAAGAGAGTGAGATGCCAGCTCCTTTCATTCAGTCAGTACCTTCAATCATTTCTGGACGTTTTTCAATGGCAAAAATCAATGAATATTGTAAATGCACAAACAGTAATTTCTCCGCATTGCAAGGTGCAATTCTGAAATTTTTTGCTTTTTCCCGCTCCTCTTAGCATGATAAAGAAGATTCAAAGAGAGTGAGGTGCCAGCTCCTTTCATTCAGTCAGTAGCTTCAAACATTTCTGGTATATGAATAACATGTTTTTCAATGGCAAAAATCAATGAATATTGTAAATGCACAAACAGTAATTTCTCCGCATTGCAAGGTGCAATTCTGAAATTTTTTGCTTTTTCCTGCTCCTCTTAGCATGATAAAGAAGATTCAAAGAGAGTGAGATGCCAGCTCCTTTCATTCAATCAGTAGCTTCAATCATTTCTGGACGTTTTTCAATGGCAAAAATCAATGAATATTGTATATGCACAAACAGTAATTTCTCCGCATTGCAAGGTGCAATTCTGAAATTTTTTGCTTTTTCCTGCTCCTCTTAGCATGATAAAGAAGATTCAAAGAGAGTGAGGTGCCAGCTCCTTTCATTCAGTCAGTAGCTTCAAACATTTCTGGTATATGAATAACATGTTTTTCAATGGCAAAAATCAATGAATATTGTAAATGCACAAACAGTAATTTCTCCGCATTGCAAGGTGCAATTCTGAAATTTTTTGCTTTTTCCTGCTCCTCTTAGCATGATAAAGAAGATTCAAAGAGAGTGAGATGCCAGCTCCTTTCATTCAGTCAGTAGCTTCAATCATTTCTGGACGTTTTTCAATGGCAAAAATCAATGAATATTGTAAATGCACAAACAGTAATTTCTCCGCATTGCAAGGTGCAATTCTGAAATTTTTTGCTTTTTCCTGCTCCTCTTAGCATGATAAAGAAGATTCAAAGAGAGTGAGATGCCAGCTCCTTTCATTCAGTCAGTAGCTTCAATCATTTCTGGACGTTTTTCAATGGCAAAAATCAATGAATATTGTAAATGCACAAACAATAATTTCTCCGCATTGCAAGGTGCAATTCTGAAATTTTTTGCTTTTTCCTGCTCCTCTTAGCATGATAAAGAAGATTCAAAGAGAGTGAGATGCCAGCTCCTTTGATTCAGTCAGTAGCTTCAAACATTTCTGGTATATGAATAACATGATGTTTTTCAATGGCAAAAATCAATGAATATTGTAAATGCACAAACAGTAATTTCTCCGCATTGCAAGGTGCAAGTCTGAAATTTTTTGCTTTTTCCTGCTCCTCTTAGCATGATAAAGAAGATTCAAAGAGAGTGAGATGCCAGCTCCTTTCATTCAGTCAGTAGCTTCAAACATTTCTGGTATATGAATAACATGATGTTTTTCAATGGCAAAAATCAATGAATATTGTAAATGCACAAACAGTAATTTCTCCGCATTGCAAGGTGCAAGTCTGAAATTTTTTGCTTTTTCCTGCTCCTCTTAGCATGATAAAGAAGATTCAAAGAGAGTGAGATGCCAGCTCCTTTCATTCAGTCAGTAGCTTCAAACATTTCTGGTATATGAATAACATGATGTTTTTCAATGGCAAAAATCAATGAATATTGTAAATGCACAAACAGTAATTTCTCCGCATTGCAAGGTGCAAGTCTGAAATTTTTTGCTTTTTCCTGCTCCTCTTAGCATGATAAAGAAGATTCAAAGAGAGTGAGATGCCAGCTACTTTCATTCAGTCAGTAGCTTCAATCATTTCTGGACGTTTTTCAAAGGTAAAAATCAATGAATATTGTAAATGCACAAACAGTAATTTCTCCACATTGCAAGGTGCAATTCTGAAATTTTTTGCTTTTTCCTGCTCCTCTTAGCATGATAAAGAAGATTCAAAGAGAGTGAGATGCCAGCTCCTTTCATTCAGTCAGTAGCTTCAAACATTTCTGGTATATGAATAACATGATGTTTTTCAATGGCAAAAATCAATGAATATTGTAAATGCACAAACAGTAATTTCTCCACATTGCAAGGTGCAATTCTGAAATTTTTTGCTTTTTCCTGCTCCTCTTAGCATGATAAAGAAGATTCAAAGAGAGTGAGATGCCAGCTCCTTTCATTCAGTCAGTAGCTTCAAACATTTCTGGTATATGAATAACATGATGTTTTTCAATGGCAAAAATCAATGAATATTGTAAATGCACAAACAGTAATTTCTCCGCATTGCAAGGTGCAATTCTGAAATTTTTTGCTTTTTCCTGCTCCTCTTAGCATGATAAAGAAGATTCAAAGAGAGTGAGATGCCAGCTCCTTTCATTCAGTCAGTAGCTTCAATCATTTCTGGACGTTTTTCAATGGCAAAAATCAATGAATATTGTAAATGCACAAACAGTAATTTCTCCGCATTGCAAGGTGCAATTCTGAAATTTTTTGCTTTTTCCTGCTCCTCTTAGCATGATAAAGAAGATTCAAAGAGAGTGAGATGCCAGCTCCTTTCATTCAGTCAGTAGCTTCAAACATTTCTGGTATATGAATAACATGATGTTTTTCAATGGCAAAAATCAATGAATATTGTAAATGCACAAACAGTAATTTCTCCGCATTGCAAGGTGCAATTCTGAAATTTTTTGCTTTTTCCTGCTCCTCTTAGCATGATAAAGAAGATTCAAAGAGAGTGAGATGCCAGCTCCTTTCATTGTCAGTAGCTTCAATCATTTCTGGACGTTTTTCAATGGCAAAAATCAATGAATATTGTAAATGCACAAACAGTAATTTCTCCGCATTGCAAGGTGCAATTCTGAAATTGTTTGCTTTTTCCTGCTCCTCTTAGCATGATAAAGAAGATTCAAAGAGAGTGAGATGCCAGCTCCTTTCATTCAGTCAGTAGCTTCAATCATTTCTGGACGTTTTTCAATGGCAAAAATCAATGAATATTGTAAATGCACAAACAGTAATTTCTCCGCATTGCAAGGTGCAATTCTGAAATTTTTTACTTTTTCCTGCTCCTCTTAGCATGATAAAGAAGATTCAAAGAGAGTGAGATGCCAGCTCCTTTCATTCAGTCAGTACCTTCAATCATTTCTGGACGTTTTTCAATGGCAAAAATCAATGAATATTGTAAATGCACAAACAGTAATTTCTCCGCATTGCAAGGTGCAATTCTGAAATTTTTTGCTTTTTCCCGCTCCTCTTAGCATGATAAAGAAGATTCAAAGAGAGTGAGGTGCCAGCTCCTTTCATTCAGTCAGTAGCTTCAAACATTTCTGGTATATGAATAACATGTTTTTCAATGGCAAAAATCAATGAATATTGTAAATGCACAAACAGTAATTTCTCCGCATTGCAAGGTGCAATTCTGAAATTTTTTGCTTTTTCCTGCTCCTCTTAGCATGATAAAGAAGATTCAAAGAGAGTGAGATGCCAGCTCCTTTCATTCAATCAGTAGCTTCAATCATTTCTGGACGTTTTTCAATGGCAAAAATCAATGAATATTGTATATGCACAAACAGTAATTTCTCCGCATTGCAAGGTGCAATTCTGAAATTTTTTGCTTTTTCCTGCTCCTCTTAGCATGATAAAGAAGATTCAAAGAGAGTGAGGTGCCAGCTCCTTTCATTCAGTCAGTAGCTTCAAACATTTCTGGTATATGAATAACATGTTTTTCAATGGCAAAAATCAATGAATATTGTAAATGCACAAACAGTAATTTCTCCGCATTGCAAGGTGCAATTCTGAAATTTTTTGCTTTTTCCTGCTCCTCTTAGCATGATAAAGAAGATTCAAAGAGAGTGAGATGCCAGCTCCTTTCATTCAGTCAGTAGCTTCAATCATTTCTGGACGTTTTTCAATGGCAAAAATCAATGAATATTGTAAATGCACAAACAGTAATTTCTCCGCATTGCAAGGTGCAATTCTGAAATTTTTTGCTTTTTCCTGCTCCTCTTAGCATGATAAAGAAGATTCAAAGAGAGTGAGATGCCAGCTACTTTCATTCAGTCAGTAGCTTCAATCATTTCTGGACGTTTTTCAATGGTAAAAATCAATGAATATTGTAAATGCACAAACAGTAATTTCTCCACATTGCAAGGTGCAATTCTGAAATTTTTTGCTTTTTCCTGCTCCTCTTAGCATGATAAAGAAGATTCAAAGAGAGTGAGATGCCAGCTCCTTTCATTCAGTCAGTAGCTTCAAACATTTCTGGTATATGAATAACATGATGTTTTTCAATGGCAAAAATCAATGAATATTGTAAATGCACAAACAGTAATTTCTCCACATTGCAAGGTGCAATTCTGAAATTTTTTGCTTTTTCCTGCTCCTCTTAGCATGATAAAGAAGATTCAAAGAGAGTGAGATGCCAGCTCCTTTCATTCAGTCAGTAGCTTCAAACATTTCTGGTATATGAATAACATGATGTTTTTCAATGGCAAAAATCAATGAATATTGTAAATGCACAAACAGTAATTTCTCCGCATTGCAAGGTGCAATTCTGAAATTTTTTGCTTTTTCCTGCTCCTCTTAGCATGATAAAGAAGATTCAAAGAGAGTGAGATGCCAGCTCCTTTCATTCAGTCAGTAGCTTCAATCATTTCTGGACGTTTTTCAATGGCAAAAATCAATGAATATTGTAAATGCACAAACAGTAATTTCTCCGCATTGCAAGGTGCAATTCTGAAATTTTTTGCTTTTTCCTGCTCCTCTTAGCATGATAAAGAAGATTCAAAGAGAGTGAGATGTCAGCTCCTTTCATTCAGTCAGTAGCTTCAAACATTTCTGGTATATGAATAACATGATGTTTTTCAATGGCAAAAATCAATGAATATTGTAAATGCACAAACAGTAATTTCTCCGCATTGCAAGGTGCAATTCTGAAATTTTTTGCTTTTTCCTGCTCCTCTTAGCATGATAAAGAAGATTCAAAGAGAGTGAGATGCCAGCTCCTTTCATTCAGTCAGTAGCTTCAATCATTTCTGGACGTTTTTCAATGGCAAAAATCAATGAATATTGTAAATGCACAAACAGTAATTTCTCCGCATTGCAAGGTGCAATTCTGAAATTTTTTGCTTTTTCCTGCTCCTCTTAGCATGATAAAGAAGATTCAAAGAGAGTGAGATGCCAGCTCCTTTCATTCAGTCAGTAGCTTCAAACATTTCTGGTATATGAATAACATGATGTTTTTCAATGGCAAAAATCAATGAATATTGTAAATGCACAAACAGTAATTTCTCCGCATTGCAAGGTGCAATTCTGAAATTTTTTGCTTTTTCCTGCTCCTCTTAGCATGATAAAGAAGATTCAAAGAGAGTGAGATGCCAACTCCTTTCATTCAGTCAGTAGCTTCAAACATTTCTGGTATATGAATAACATGATGTTTTTCAATGGCAAAAATCAATGAATATTGTAAATGCACAAACAGTAATTTCTCCGCATTGCAAGGTGCAATTCTGAAATTGTTTGCTTTTTCCTGCTCCTCTTAGCATGATAAAGAAGATTCAAAGAGAGTGAGATGCCAGCTCCTTTCATTCAGTCAGTAGCTTCAATCATTTCTGGACGTTTTTCAATGGCAAAAATCAATGAATATTGTAAATGCACAAACAGTAATTTCTCCGCATTGCAAGGTGCAATTCTGAAATTTTTTGCTTTTTCCTGCTCCTCTTAGCATGATAAAGAAGATTCAAAGAGAGTGAGATGCCAGCTCCTTTCATTCAGTCAGTACCTTCAATCATTTCTGGACGTTTTTCAATGGCAAAAATCAATGAATATTGTAAATGCACAAACAGTAATTTCTCCGCATTGCAAGGTGCAATTCTGAAATTTTTTGCTTTTTCCCGCTCCTCTTAGCATGATAAAGAAGATTCAAAGAGAGTGAGGTGCCAGCTCCTTTCATTCAGTCAGTAGCTTCAAACATTTCTGGTATATGAATAACATGTTTTTCAATGGCTAAAATCAATGAATATTGTAAATGCACAAACAGTAATTTCTCCGCATTGCAAGGTGCAATTCTGAAATTTTTTGCTTTTTCCTGCTCCTCTTAGCATGATAAAGAAGATTCAAAGAGAGTGAGATGCCAGCTCCTTTCATTCAATCAGTAGCTTCAATCATTTCTGGACGTTTTTCAATGGCAAAAATCAATGAATATTGTATATGCACAAACAGTAATTTCTCCGCATTGCAAGGTGCAATTCTGAAATTTTTTGCTTTTTCCTGCTCCTCTTAGCATGATAAAGAAGATTCAAAGAGAGTGAGGTGCCAGCTCCTTTCATTCAGTCAGTAGCTTCAAACATTTCTGGTATATGAATAACATGTTTTTCAATGGCAAAAATCAATGAATATTGTAAATGCACAAACAGTAATTTCTCCGCATTGCAAGGTGCAATTCTGAAATTTTTTGCTTTTTCCTGCTCCTCTTAGCATGATAAAGAAGATTCAAAGAGAGTGAGATGCCAGCTCCTTTCATTCAGTCAGTAGCTTCAATCATTTCTGGACGTTTTTCAATGGCAAAAATCAATGAATATTGTAAATGCACAAACAGTAATTTCTCCGCATTGCAAGGTGCAATTCTGAAATTTTTTGCTTTTTCCTGCTCCTCTTAGCATGATAAAGAAGATTCAAAGAGAGTGAGATGCCAGCTCCTTTCATTCAGTCAGTAGCTTCAATCATTTCTGGACGTTTTTCAATGGCAAAAATCAATGAATATTGTAAATGCACAAACAATAATTTCTCCGCATTGCAAGGTGCAATTCTGAAATTTTTTGCTTTTTCCTGCTCCTCTTAGCATGATAAAGAAGATTCAAAGAGAGTGAGATGCCAGCTCCTTTGATTCAGTCAGTAGCTTCAAACATTTCTGGTATATGAATAACATGATGTTTTTCAATGGCAAAAATCAATGAATATTGTAAATGCACAAACAGTAATTTCTCCGCATTGCAAGGTGCAAGTCTGAAATTTTTTGCTTTTTCCTGCTCCTCTTAGCATGATAAAGAAGATTCAAAGAGAGTGAGATGCCAGCTACTTTCATTCAGTCAGTAGCTTCAATCATTTCTGGACGTTTTTCAATGGTAAAAATCAATGAATATTGTAAATGCACAAACAGTAATTTCTCCACATTGCAAGGTGCAATTCTGAAATTTTTTGCTTTTTCCTGCTCCTCTTAGCATGATAAAGAATATTCAAAGAGAGTGAGATGCCAGCTCCTTTCATTCAGTCAGTAGCTTCAAACATTTCTGGTATATGAATAACATGATGTTTTTCAATGGCAAAAATCAATGAATATTGTAAATGCACAAACAGTAATTTCTCCGCATTGCAATGTGCAAGTCTGAAATTTTTTGCTTTTTCCTGCTCCTCTTAGCATGATAAAGAAGATTCAAAGAGAGTGAGATGCCAGCTACTTTCATTCAGTCAGTAGCTTCAATCATTTCTGGACGTTTTTCAATGGTAAAAATCAATGAATATTGTAAATGCACAAACAGTAATTTCTCCACATTGCAAGGTGCAATTCTGAAATTTTTTGCTTTTTCCTGCTCCTCTTAGCATGATAAAGAAGATTCAAAGAGAGTGAGATGCCAGCTCCTTTCATTCAGTCAGTAGCTTCAAACATTTCTGGTATATGAATAACATGATGTTTTTCAATGGCAAAAATCAATGAATATTGTAAATGCACAAACAGTAATTTCTCCACATTGCAAGGTGCTATTCTGAAATTTTTTGCTTTTTCCTGCTCCTCTTAGCATGATAAAGAAGATTCAAAGAGAGTGAGATGCCAGCTCCTTTCATTCAGTCAGTAGCTTCAAACATTTCTGGTATATGAATAACATGATGTTTTTCAATGGCAAAAATCAATGAATATTGTAAATGCACAAACAGTAATTTCTCCGCATTGCAAGGTGCAATTCTGAAATTTTTTGCTTTTTCCTGCTCCTCTTAGCATGATAAAGAAGATTCAAAGAGAGTGAGATGCCAGCTCCTTTCATTCAGTCAGTAGCTTCAATCATTTCTGGACGTTTTTCAATGGCAAAAATCAATGAATATTGTAAATGCACAAACAGTAATTTCTCCGCATTGCAAGGTGCAATTCTGAAATTTTTTGCTTTTTCCTGCTCCTCTTAGCATGATAAAGAAGATTCAAAGAGAGTGAGATGTCAGCTCCTTTCATTCAGTCAGTAGCTTCAAACATTTCTGGTATATGAATAACATGATGTTTTTCAATGGCAAAAATCAATGAATATTGTAAATGCACAAACAGTAATTTCTCCGCATTGCAAGGTGCAATTCTGAAATTTTTTGCTTTTTCCTGCTCCTCTTAGCATGATAAAGAAGATTCAAAGAGAGTGAGATGCCAGCTCCTTTCATTCAGTCAGTAGCTTCAATCATTTCTGGACGTTTTTCAATGGCAAAAATCAATGAATATTGTAAATGCACAAACAGTAATTTCTCCGCATTGCAAGGTGCAATTCTGAAATTTTTTGCTTTTTCCTGCTCCTCTTAGCATGATAAAGAAGATTCAAAGAGAGTGAGATGCCAGCTCCTTTCATTCAGTCAGTAGCTTCAAACATTTCTGGTATATGAATAACATGATGTTTTTCAATGGCAAAAATCAATGAATATTGTAAATGCACAAACAGTAATTTCTCCGCATTGCAAGGTGCAATTCTGAAATTTTTTGCTTTTTCCTGCTCCTCTTAGCATGATAAAGAAGATTCAAAGAGAGTGAGATGCCAACTCCTTTCATTCAGTCAGTAGCTTCAAACATTTCTGGTATATGAATAACATGATGTTTTTCAATGGCAAAAATCAATGAATATTGTAAATGCACAAACAGTAATTTCTCCGCATTGCAAGGTGCAATTCTGAAATTGTTTGCTTTTTCCTGCTCCTCTTAGCATGATAAAGAAGATTCAAAGAGAGTGAGATGCCAGCTCCTTTCATTCAGTCAGTAGCTTCAATCATTTCTGGACGTTTTTCAATGGCAAAAATCAATGAATATTGTAAATGCACAAACAGTAATTTCTCCGCATTGCAAGGTGCAATTCTGAAATTTTTTGCTTTTTCCTGCTCCTCTTAGCATGATAAAGAAGATTCAAAGAGAGTGAGATGCCAGCTCCTTTCATTCAGTCAGTACCTTCAATCATTTCTGGACGTTTTTCAATGGCAAAAATCAATGAATATTGTAAATGCACAAACAGTAATTTCTCCGCATTGCAAGGTGCAATTCTGAAATTTTTTGCTTTTTCCCGCTCCTCTTAGCATGATAAAGAAGATTCAAAGAGAGTGAGGTGCCAGCTCCTTTCATTCAGTCAGTAGCTTCAAACATTTCTGGTATATGAATAACATGTTTTTCAATGGCAAAAATCAATGAATATTGTAAATGCACAAACAGTAATTTCTCCGCATTGCAAGGTGCAATTCTGAAATTTTTTGCTTTTTCCTGCTCCTCTTAGCATGATAAAGAAGATTCAAAGAGAGTGAGATGCCAGCTCCTTTCATTCAGTCAGTAGCTTCAATCATTTCTGGACGTTTTTCAATGGCAAAAATCAATGAATATTGTAAATGCACAAACAGTAATTTCTCCGCATTGCAAGGTGCAATTCTGAAATTTTTTGCTTTTTCCTGCTCCTCTTAGCATGATAAAGAAGATTCAAAGAGAGTGAGATGCCAGCTCCTTTCATTCAGTCAGTAGCTTCAATCATTTCTGGACGTTTTTCAATGGCAAAAATCAATGAATATTGTAAATGCACAAACAATAATTTCTCCGCATTGCAAGGTGCAATTCTGAAATTTTTTGCTTTTTCCTGCTCCTCTTAGCATGATAAAGAAGATTCAAAGAGAGTGAGATGCCAGCTCCTTTGATTCAGTCAGTAGCTTCAAACATTTCTGGTATATGAATAACATGATGTTTTTCAATGGCAAAAATCAATGAATATTGTAAATGCACAAACAGTAATTTCTCCGCATTGCAAGGTGCAAGTCTGAAATTTTTTGCTTTTTCCTGCTCCTCTTAGCATGATAAAGAAGATTCAAAGAGAGTGAGATGCCAGCTACTTTCATTCAGTCAGTAGCTTCAATCATTTCTGGACGTTTTTCAATGGTAAAAATCAATGAATATTGTAAATGCACAAACAGTAATTTCTCCACATTGCAAGGTGCAATTCTGAAATTTTTTGCTTTTTCCTGCTCCTCTTAGCATGATAAAGAATATTCAAAGAGAGTGAGATGCCAGCTCCTTTCATTCAGTCAGTAGCTTCAAACATTTCTGGTATATGAATAACATGATGTTTTTCAATGGCAAAAATCAATGAATATTGTAAATGCACAAACAGTAATTTCTCCGCATTGCAAGGTGCAAGTCTGAAATTTTTTGCTTTTTCCTGCTCCTCTTAGCATGATAAAGAAGATTCAAAGAGAGTGAGATGCCAGCTACTTTCATTCAGTCAGTAGCTTCAATCATTTCTGGACGTTTTTCAATGGTAAAAATCAATGAATATTGTAAGTGCACAAACAGTAATTTCTCCACATTGCAAGGTGCAATTCTGAAATTTTTTGCTTTTTCCTGCTCCTCTTAGCATGATAAAGAAGATTCAAAGAGAGTGAGATGCCAGCTCCTTTCATTCAGTCAGTAGCTTCAAACATTTCTGGTATATGAATAACATGATGTTTTTCAATGGCAAAAATCAATGAATATTGTAAATGCACAAACAGTAATTTCTCCACATTGCAAGGTGCAATTCTGAAATTTTTTGCTTTTTCCTGCTCCTCTTAGCATGATAAAGAAGATTCAAAGAGAGTGAGATGCCAGCTCCTTTCATTCAGTCAGTACCTTCAATCATTTCTGGACGTTTTTCAATGGCAAAAATCAATGAATATTGTAAATGCACAAACAGTAATTTCTCCGCATTGCAAGGTGCAATTCTGAAATTTTTTGCTTTTTCCCGCTCCTCTTAGCATGATAAAGAAGATTCAAAGAGAGTGAGGTGCCAGCTCCTTTCATTCAGTCAGTAGCTTCAAACATTTCTGGTATATGAATAACATGTTTTTCAATGGCAAAAATCAATGAATATTGTAAATGCACAAACAGTAATTTCTCCGCATTGCAAGGTGCAATTCTGAAATTTTTTGCTTTTTCCTGCTCCTCTTAGCATGATAAAGAAGATTCAAAGAGAGTGAGATGCCAGCTCCTTTCATTCAATCAGTAGCTTCAATCATTTCTGGACGTTTTTCAATGGCAAAAATCAATGAATATTGTATATGCACAAACAGTAATTTCTCCGCATTGCAAGGTGCAATTCTGAAATTTTTTGCTTTTTCCTGCTCCTCTTAGCATGATAAAGAAGATTCAAAGAGAGTGAGGTGCCAGCTCCTTTCATTCAGTCAGTAGCTTCAAACATTTCTGGTATATGAATAACATGTTTTTCAATGGCAAAAATCAATGAATATTGTAAATGCACAAACAGTAATTTCTCCGCATTGCAAGGTGCAATTCTGAAATTTTTTGCTTTTTCCTGCTCCTCTTAGCATGATAAAGAAGATTCAAAGAGAGTGAGATGCCAGCTCCTTTCATTCAGTCAGTAGCTTCAATCATTTCTGGACGTTTTTCAATGGCAAAAATCAATGAATATTGTAAATGCACAAACAGTAATTTCTCCGCATTGCAAGGTGCAATTCTGAAATTTTTTGCTTTTTCCTGCTCCTCTTAGCATGATAAAGAAGATTCAAAGAGAGTGAGATGCCAGCTCCTTTCATTCAGTCAGTAGCTTCAATCATTTCTGGACGTTTTTCAATGGCAAAAATCAATGAATATTGTAAATGCACAAACAATAATTTCTCCGCATTGCAAGGTGCAATTCTGAAATTTTTTGCTTTTTCCTGCTCCTCTTAGCATGATAAAGAAGATTCAAAGAGAGTGAGATGCCAGCTCCATTGATTCAGTCAGTAGCTTCAAACATTTCTGGTATATGAATAACATGATGTTTTTCAATGGCAAAAATCAATGAATATTGTAAATGCACAAACAGTAATTTCTCCGCATTGCAAGGTGCAAGTCTGAAATTTTTTGCTTTTTCCTGCTCCTCTTAGCATGATAAAGAAGATTCAAAGAGAGTGAGATGCCAGCTACTTTCATTCAGTCAGTAGCTTCAATCATTTCTGGACGTTTTTCAATGGTAAAAATCAATGAATATTGTAAATGCACAAACAGTAATTTCTCCACATTGCAAGGTGCAATTCTGAAATTTTTTGCTTTTTCCTGCTCCTCTTAGCATGATAAAGAATATTCAAAGAGAGTGAGATGCCAGCTCCTTTCATTCAGTCAGTAGCTTCAAACATTTCTGGTATATGAATAACATGATGTTTTTCAATGGCAAAAATCAATGAATATTGTAAATGCACAAACAGTAATTTCTCCGCATTGCAAGGTGCAAGTCTGAAATTTTTTGCTTTTTCCTGCTCCTCTTAGCATGATAAAGAAGATTCAAAGAGAGTGAGATGCCAGCTACTTTCATTCAGTCAGTAGCTTCAATCATTTCTGGACGTTTTTCAATGGTAAAAATCAATGAATATTGTAAGTGCACAAACAGTAATTTCTCCACATTGCAAGGTGCAATTCTGAAATTTTTTGCTTTTTCCTGCTCCTCTTAGCATGATAAAGAAGATTCAAAGAGAGTGAGATGCCAGCTCCTTTCATTCAGTCAGTAGCTTCAAACATTTCTGGTATATGAATAACATGATGTTTTTCAATGGCAAAAATCAATGAATATTGTAAATGCACAAACAGTAATTTCTCCACATTGCAAGGTGCAATTCTGAAATTTTTTGCTTTTTCCTGCTCCTCTTAGCATGATAAAGAAGATTCAAAGAGAGTGAGATGCCAGCTCCTTTCATTCAGTCAGTAGCTTCAAACATTTCTGGTATATGAATAACATGATGTTTTTCAATGGCAAAAATCAATGAATATTGTAAATGCACAAACAGTAATTTCTCCGCATTGCAAGGTGCAATTCTGAAATTTTTTGCTTTTTCCTGCTCCTCTTAGCATGATAAAGAAGATTCAAAGAGAGTGAGATGCCAGCTCCTTTCATTCAATCAGTAGCTTCAATCATTTCTGGACGTTTTTCAATGGCAAAAATCAATGAATATTGTATATGCACAAACAGTAATTTCTCCGCATTGCAAGGTGCAATTCTGAAATTTTTTGCTTTTTCCTGCTCCTCTTAGCATGATAAAGAAGATTCAAAGAGAGTGAGGTGCCAGCTCCTTTCATTCAGTCAGTAGCTTCAAACATTTCTGGTATATGAATAACATGTTTTTCAATGGCAAAAATCAATGAATATTGTAAATGCACAAACAGTAATTTCTCCGCATTGCAAGGTGCAATTCTGAAATTTTTTGCTTTTTCCTGCTCCTCTTAGCATGATAAAGAAGATTCAAAGAGAGTGAGATGCCAGCTCCTTTCATTCAGTCAGTAGCTTCAATCATTTCTGGACGTTTTTCAATGGCAAAAATCAATGAATATTGTAAATGCACAAACAGTAATTTCTCCGCATTGCAAGGTGCAATTCTGAAATTTTTTGCTTTTTCCTGCTCCTCTTTGCATGATAAAGAAGATTCAAAGAGAGTGAGATGCCAGCTCCTTTCATTCAGTCAGTAGCTTCAATCATTTCTGGACGTTTTTCAATGGCAAAAATCAATGAATATTGTAAATGCACAAACAATAATTTCTCCGCATTGCAAGGTGCAATTCTGAAATTTTTTGCTTTTTCCTGCTCCTCTTAGCATGATAAAGAAGATTCAAAGAGAGTGAGATGCCAGCTCCTTTGATTCAGTCAGTAGCTTCAAACATTTCTGGTATATGAATAACATGATGTTTTTCAATGGCAAAAATCAATGAATATTGTAAATGCACAAACAGTAATTTCTCCGCATTGCAAGGTGCAATTCTGAAATTTTTTGCTTTTTCCTGCTCCTCTTAGCATGATAAAGAAGATTCAAAGAGAGTGAGATGCCAGCTACTTTCATTCAGTCAGTAGCTTCAATCATTTCTGGACGTTTTTCAATGGTAAAAATCAATGAATATTGTAAATGCACAAACAGTAATTTCTCCACATTGCAAGGTGCAATTCTGAAATTTTTTGCTTTTTCCTGCTCCTCTTAGCATGATAAAGAAGATTCAAAGAGAGTGAGATGCCAGCTCCTTTCATTCAGTCAGTAGCTTCAAACATTTCTGGTATATGAATAACATGATGTTTTTCAATGGCAAAAATCAATGAATATTGTAAATGCACAAACAGTAATTTCTCCACATTGCAAGGTGCAATTCTGAAATTTTTTGCTTTTTCCTGCTCCTCTTAGCATGATAAAGAAGATTCAAAGAGAGTGAGATGCCAGCTCCTTTCATTCAGTCAGTAGCTTCAAACATTTCTGGTATATGAATAACATGATGTTTTTCAATGGCAAAAATCAATGAATATTGTAAATGCACAAACAGTAATTTCTCCGCATTGCAAGGTGCAATTCTGAAATTTTTTGCTTTTTCCTGCTCCTCTTAGCATGATAAAGAAGATTCAAAGAGAGTGAGATGCCAGCTCCTTTCATTCAGTCAGTAGCTTCAATCATTTCTGGACGTTTTTCAATGGCAAAAATCAATGAATATTGTAAATGCACAAACAGTAATTTCTCCGCATTGCAAGGTGCAATTCTGAAATTTTTTGCTTTTTCCTGCTCCTCTTAGCATGATAAAGAAGATTCAAAGAGAGTGAGATGTCAGCTCCTTTCATTCAGTCAGTAGCTTCAAACATTTCTGGTATATGAATAACATGATGTTTTTCAATGGCAAAAATCAATGAATATTGTAAATGCACAAACAGTAATTTCTCCGCATTGCAAGGTGCAATTCTGAAATTTTTTGCTTTTTCCTGCTCCTCTTAGCATGATAAAGAAGATTCAAAGAGAGTGAGATGCCAGCTCCTTTCATTCAGTCAGTAGCTTCAATCATTTCTGGACGTTTTTCAATGGCAAAAATCAATGAATATTGTAAATGCACAAACAGTAATTTCTCCGCATTGCAAGGTGCAATTCTGAAATTTTTTGCTTTTTCCTGCTCCTCTTAGCATGATAAAGAAGATTCAAAGAGAGTGAGATGCCAGCTCCCTTCATTCAGTCAGTAGCTTCAAACATTTCTGGTATATGAATAACATGATGTTTTTCAATGGCAAAAATCAATGAATATTGTAAATGCACAAACAGTAATTTCTCCGCATTGCAAGGTGCAATTCTGAAATTTTTTGCTTTTTCCTGCTCCTCTTAGCATGATAAAGAAGATTCAAAGAGAGTGAGATGCCAACTCCTTTCATTCAGTCAGTAGCTTCAAACATTTCTGGTATATGAATAACATGATGTTTTTCAATGGCAAAAATCAATGAATATTGTAAATGCACAAACAGTAATTTCTCCGCATTGCAAGGTGCAATTCTGAAATTGTTTGCTTTTTCCTGCTCCTCTTAGCATGATAAAGAAGATTCAAAGAGAGTGAGATGCCAGCTCCTTTCATTCAGTCAGTAGCTTCAATCATTTCTGGACGTTTTTCAATGGCAAAAATCAATGAATATTGTAAATGCACAAACAGTAATTTCTCCGCATTGCAAGGCGCAATTCTGAAATTTTTTGCTTTTTCCTGCTCCTCTTAGCATGATAAAGAAGATTCAAAGAGAGTGAGATGCCAGCTCCTTTCATTCAGTCAGTACCTTCAATCATTTCTGGACGTTTTTCAATGGCAAAAATCAATGAATATTGTAAATGCACAAACAGTAATTTCTCCGCATTGCAAGGTGCAATTCTGAAATTTTTTGCTTTTTCCCGCTCCTCTTAGCATGATAAAGAAGATTCAAAGAGAGTGAGGTGCCAGCTCCTTTCATTCAGTCAGTAGCTTCAAACATTTCTGGTATATGAATAACATGTTTTTCAATGGCAAAAATCAATGAATATTGTAAATGCACAAACAGTAATTTCTCCGCATTGCAAGGTGCAATTCTGAAATTTTTTGCTTTTTCCTGCTCCTCTTAGCATGATAAAGAAGATTCAAAGAGAGTGAGATGCCAGCTCCTTTCATTCAATCAGTAGCTTCAATCATTTCTGGACGTTTTTCAATGGCAAAAATCAATGAATATTGTATATGCACAAACAGTAATTTCTCCGCATTGCAAGGTGCAATTCTGAAATTTTTTGCTTTTTCCTGCTCCTCTTAGCATGATAAAGAAGATTCAAAGAGAGTGAGGTGCCAGCTCCTTTCATTCAGTCAGTAGCTTCAAACATTTCTGGTATATGAATAACATGTTTTTCAATGGCAAAAATCAATGAATATTGTAAATGCACAAACAGTAATTTCTCCGCATTGCAAGGTGCAATTCTGAAATTTTTTGCTTTTTCCTGCTCCTCTTAGCATGATAAAGAAGATTCAAAGAGAGTGAGATGCCAGCTCCTTTCATTCAGTCAGTAGCTTCAATCATTTCTGGACGTTTTTCAATGGCAAAAATCAATGAATATTGTAAATGCACAAACAGTAATTTCTCCGCATTGCAAGGTGCAATTCTGAAATTTTTTGCTTTTTCCTGCTCCTCTTAGCATGATAAAGAACATTCAAAGAGAGTGAGATGCCAGCTCCTTTCATTCAGTCAGTAGCTTCAATCATTTCTGGACGTTTTTCAATGGCAAAAATCAATGAATATTGTAAATGCACAAACAATAATTTCTCCGCATTGCAAGGTGCAATTCTGAAATTTTTTGCTTTTTCCTGCTCCTCTTAGCATGATAAAGAAGATTCAAAGAGAGTGAGATGCCAGCTCCTTTGATTCAGTCAGTAGCTTCAAACATTTCTGGTATATGAATAACATGATGTTTTTCAATGGCAAAAATCAATGAATATTGTAAATGCACAAACAGTAATTTCTCCGCATTGCAAGGTGCAAGTCTGAAATTTTTTGCTTTTTCCTGCTCCTCTTAGCATGATAAAGAAGATTCAAAGAGAGTGAGATGCCAGCTACTTTCATTCAGTCAGTAGCTTCAATCATTTCTGGACGTTTTTCAATGGTAAAAATCAATGAATATTGTAAATGCACAAACAGTAATTTCTCCACATTGCAAGGTGCAATTCTGAAATTTTTTGCTTTTTCCTGCTCCTCTTAGCATGATAAAGAATATTCAAAGAGAGTGAGATGCCAGCTCCTTTCATTCAGTCAGTAGCTTCAAACATTTCTGGTATATGAATAACATGATGTTTTTCAATGGCAAAAATCAATGAATATTGTAAATGCACAAACAGTAATTTCTCCGCATTGCAAGGTGCAAGTCTGAAATTTTTTGCTTTTTCCTGCTCCTCTTAGCATGATAAAGAAGATTCAAAGAGAGTGAGATGCCAGCTACTTTCATTCAGTCAGTAGCTTCAATCATTTCTGGACGTTTTTCAATGGTAAAAATCAATGAATATTGTAAGTGCACAAACAGTAATTTCTCCACATTGCAAGGTGCAATTCTGAAATTTTTTGCTTTTTCCTGCTCCTCTTAGCATGATAAAGAAGATTCAAAGAGAGTGAGATGCCAGCTCCTTTCATTCAGTCAGTAGCTTCAAACATTTCTGGTATATGAATAACATGATGTTTTTCAATGGCAAAAATCAATGAATATTGTAAATGCACAAACAGTAATTTCTCCACATTGCAAGGTGCAATTCTGAAATTTTTTGCTTTTTCCTGCTCCTCTTAGCATGATAAAGAAGATTCAAAGAGAGTGAGATGCCAGCTCCTTTCATTCAGTCAGTAGCTTCAAACATTTCTGGTATATGAATAACATGATGTTTTTCAATGGCAAAAATCAATGAATATTGTAAATGCACAAACAGTAATTTCTCCGCATTGCAAGGTGCAATTCTGAAATTTTTTGCTTTTTCCTGCTCCTCTTAGCATGATAAAGAAGATTCAAAGAGAGTGAGATGCCAGCTCCTTTCATTCAATCAGTAGCTTCAATCATTTCTGGACGTTTTTCAATGGCAAAAATCAATGAATATTGTATATGCACAAACAGTAATTTCTCCGCATTGCAAGGTGCAATTCTGAAATTTTTTGCTTTTTCCTGCTCCTCTTAGCATGATAAAGAAGATTCAAAGAGAGTGAGGTGCCAGCTCCTTTCATTCAGTCAGTAGCTTCAAACATTTCTGGTATATGAATAACATGTTTTTCAATGGCAAAAATCAATGAATATTGTAAATGCACAAACAGTAATTTCTCCGCATTGCAAGGTGCAATTCTGAAATTTTTTGCTTTTTCCTGCTCCTCTTAGCATTATAAAGAAGATTCAAAGAGAGTGAGATGCCAGCTCCTTTCATTCAGTCAGTAGCTTCAATCATTTCTGGACGTTTTTCAATGGCAAAAATCAATGAATATTGTAAATGCACAAACAGTAATTTCTCCGCATTGCAAGGTGCAATTCTGAAATTTTTTGCTTTTTCCTGCTCCTCTTTGCATGATAAAGAAGATTCAAAGAGAGTGAGATGCCAGCTCCTTTCATTCAGTCAGTAGCTTCAATCATTTCTGGACGTTTTTCAATGGCAAAAATCAATGAATATTGTAAATGCACAAACAATAATTTCTCCGCATTGCAAGGTGCAATTCTGAAATTTTTTGCTTTTTCCTGCTCCTCTTAGCATGATAAAGAAGATTCAAAGAGAGTGAGATGCCAGCTCCTTTGATTCAGTCAGTAGCTTCAAACATTTCTGGTATATGAATAACATGATGTTTTTCAATGGCAAAAATCAATGAATATTGTAAATGCACAAACAGTAATTTCTCCGCATTGCAAGGTGCAATTCTGAAATTTTTTGCTTTTTCCTGCTCCTCTTAGCATGATAAAGAAGATTCAAAGAGAGTGAGATGCCAGCTACTTTCATTCAGTCAGTAGCTTCAATCATTTCTGGACGTTTTTCAATGGTAAAAATCAATGAATATTGTAAATGCACAAACAGTAATTTCTCCACATTGCAAGGTGCAATTCTGAAATTTTTTGCTTTTTCCTGCTCCTCTTAGCATGATAAAGAAGATTCAAAGAGAGTGAGATGCCAGCTCCTTTCATTCAGTCAGTAGCTTCAAACATTTCTGGTATATGAATAACATGATGTTTTTCAATGGCAAAAATCAATGAATATTGTAAATGCACAAACAGTAATTTCTCCACATTGCAAGGTGCAATTCTGAAATTTTTTGCTTTTTCCTGCTCCTCTTAGCATGATAAAGAAGATTCAAAGAGAGTGAGATGCCAGCTCCTTTCATTCAGTCAGTAGCTTCAAACATTTCTGGTATATGAATAACATGATGTTTTTCAATGGCAAAAATCAATGAATATTGTAAATGCACAAACAGTAATTTCTCCGCATTGCAAGGTGCAATTCTGAAATTTTTTGCTTTTTCCTGCTCCTCTTAGCATGATAAAGAAGATTCAAAGAGAGTGAGATGCCAGCTCCTTTCATTCAGTCAGTAGCTTCAATCATTTCTGGACGTTTTTCAATGGCAAAAATCAATGAATATTGTAAATGCACAAACAGTAATTTCTCCGCATTGCAAGGTGCAATTCTGAAATTTTTTGCTTTTTCCTGCTCCTCTTAGCATGATAAAGAAGATTCAAAGAGAGTGAGATGTCAGCTCCTTTCATTCAGTCAGTAGCTTCAAACATTTCTGGTATATGAATAACATGATGTTTTTCAATGGCAAAAATCAATGAATATTGTAAATGCACAAACAGTAATTTCTCCGCATTGCAAGGTGCAATTCTGAAATTTTTTGCTTTTTCCTGCTCCTCTTAGCATGATAAAGAAGATTCAAAGAGAGTGAGATGCCAGCTCCTTTCATTCAGTCAGTAGCTTCAATCATTTCTGGACGTTTTTCAATGGCAAAAATCAATGAATATTGTAAATGCACAAACAGTAATTTCTCCGCATTGCAAGGTGCAATTCTGAAATTTTTTGCTTTTTCCTGCTCCTCTTAGCATGATAAAGAAGATTCAAAGAGAGTGAGATGCCAGCTCCCTTCATTCAGTCAGTAGCTTCAAACATTTCTGGTATATGAATAACATGATGTTTTTCAATGGCAAAAATCAATGAATATTGTAAATGCACAAACAGTAATTTCTCCGCATTGCAAGGTGCAATTCTGAAATTTTTTGCTTTTTCCTGCTCCTCTTAGCATGATAAAGAAGATTCAAAGAGAGTGAGATGCCAACTCCTTTCATTCAGTCAGTAGCTTCAAACATTTCTGGTATATGAATAACATGATGTTTTTCAATGGCAAAAATCAATGAATATTGTAAATGCACAAACAGTAATTTCTCCGCATTGCAAGGTGCAATTCTGAAATTGTTTGCTTTTTCCTGCTCCTCTTAGCATGATAAAGAAGATTCAAAGAGAGTGAGATGCCAGCTCCTTTCATTCAGTCAGTAGCTTCAATCATTTCTGGACGTTTTTCAATGGCAAAAATCAATGAATATTGTAAATGCACAAACAGTAATTTCTCCGCATTGCAAGGCGCAATTCTGAAATTTTTTGCTTTTTCCTGCTCCTCTTAGCATGATAAAGAAGATTCAAAGAGAGTGAGATGCCAGCTCCTTTCATTCAGTCAGTACCTTCAATCATTTCTGGACGTTTTTCAATGGCAAAAATCAATGAATATTGTAAATGCACAAACAGTAATTTCTCCGCATTGCAAGGTGCAATTCTGAAATTTTTTGCTTTTTCCCGCTCCTCTTAGCATGATAAAGAAGATTCAAAGAGAGTGAGGTGCCAGCTCCTTTCATTCAGTCAGTAGCTTCAAACATTTCTGGTATATGAATAACATGTTTTTCAATGGCAAAAATCAATGAATATTGTAAATGCACAAACAGTAATTTCTCCGCATTGCAAGGTGCAATTCTGAAATTTTTTGCTTTTTCCTGCTCCTCTTAGCATGATAAAGAAGATTCAAAGAGAGTGAGATGCCAGCTCCTTTCATTCAATCAGTAGCTTCAATCATTTCTGGACGTTTTTCAATGGCAAAAATCAATGAATATTGTATATGCACAAACAGTAATTTCTCCGCATTGCAAGGTGCAATTCTGAAATTTTTTGCTTTTTCCTGCTCCTCTTAGCATGATAAAGAAGATTCAAAGAGAGTGAGGTGCCAGCTCCTTTCATTCAGTCAGTAGCTTCAAACATTTCTGGTATATGAATAACATGTTTTTCAATGGCAAAAATCAATGAATATTGTAAATGCACAAACAGTAATTTCTCCGCATTGCAAGGTGCAATTCTGAAATTTTTTGCTTTTTCCTGCTCCTCTTAGCATGATAAAGAAGATTCAAAGAGAGTGAGATGCCAGCTCCTTTCATTCAGTCAGTAGCTTCAATCATTTCTGGACGTTTTTCAATGGCAAAAATCAATGAATATTGTAAATGCACAAACAGTAATTTCTCCGCATTGCAAGGTGCAATTCTGAAATTTTTTGCTTTTTCCTGCTCCTCTTAGCATGATAAAGAACATTCAAAGAGAGTGAGATGCCAGCTCCTTTCATTCAGTCAGTAGCTTCAATCATTTCTGGACGTTTTTCAATGGCAAAAATCAATGAATATTGTAAATGCACAAACAATAATTTCTCCGCATTGCAAGGTGCAATTCTGAAATTTTTTGCTTTTTCCTGCTCCTCTTAGCATGATAAAGAAGATTCAAAGAGAGTGAGATGCCAGCTCCTTTGATTCAGTCAGTAGCTTCAAACATTTCTGGTATATGAATAACATGATGTTTTTCAATGGCAAAAATCAATGAATATTGTAAATGCACAAACAGTAATTTCTCCGCATTGCAAGGTGCAAGTCTGAAATTTTTTGCTTTTTCCTGCTCCTCTTAGCATGATAAAGAAGATTCAAAGAGAGTGAGATGCCAGCTACTTTCATTCAGTCAGTAGCTTCAATCATTTCTGGACGTTTTTCAATGGTAAAAATCAATGAATATTGTAAATGCACAAACAGTAATTTCTCCACATTGCAAGGTGCAATTCTGAAATTTTTTGCTTTTTCCTGCTCCTCTTAGCATGATAAAGAATATTCAAAGAGAGTGAGATGCCAGCTCCTTTCATTCAGTCAGTAGCTTCAAACATTTCTGGTATATGAATAACATGATGTTTTTCAATGGCAAAAATCAATGAATATTGTAAATGCACAAACAGTAATTTCTCCGCATTGCAAGGTGCAAGTCTGAAATTTTTTGCTTTTTCCTGCTCCTCTTAGCATGATAAAGAAGATTCAAAGAGAGTGAGATGCCAGCTACTTTCATTCAGTCAGTAGCTTCAATCATTTCTGGACGTTTTTCAATGGTAAAAATCAATGAATATTGTAAGTGCACAAACAGTAATTTCTCCACATTGCAAGGTGCAATTCTGAAATTTTTTGCTTTTTCCTGCTCCTCTTAGCATGATAAAGAAGATTCAAAGAGAGTGAGATGCCAGCTCCTTTCATTCAGTCAGTAGCTTCAAACATTTCTGGTATATGAATAACATGATGTTTTTCAATGGCAAAAATCAATGAATATTGTAAATGCACAAACAGTAATTTCTCCACATTGCAAGGTGCAATTCTGAAATTTTTTGCTTTTTCCTGCTCCTCTTAGCATGATAAAGAAGATTCAAAGAGAGTGAGATGCCAGCTCCTTTCATTCAGTCAGTAGCTTCAAACATTTCTGGTATATGAATAACATGATGTTTTTCAATGGCAAAAATCAATGAATATTGTAAATGCACAAACAGTAATTTCTCCGCATTGCAAGGTGCAATTCTGAAATTTTTTGCTTTTTCCTGCTCCTCTTAGCATGATAAAGAAGATTCAAAGAGAGTGAGATGCCAGCTCCTTTCATTCAGTCAGTAGCTTCAATCATTTCTGGACGTTTTTCAATGGCAAAAATCAATGAATATTGTAAATGCACAAACAGTAATTTCTCCGCATTGCAAGGTGCAATTCTGAAATTTTTTGCTTTTTCCTGCTCCTCTTAGCATGATAAAGAAGATTCAAAGAGAGTGAGATGTCAGCTCCTTTCATTCAGTCAGTAGCTTCAAACATTTCTGGTATATGAATAACATGATGTTTTTCAATGGCAAAAATCAATGAATATTGTAAATGCACAAACAGTAATTTCTCCGCATTGCAAGGTGCAATTCTGAAATTTTTTGCTTTTTCCTGCTCCTCTTAGCATGATAAAGAATATTCAAAGAGAGTGAGATGCCAGCTCCTTTCATTCAGTCAGTAGCTTCAATCATTTCTGGACGTTTTTCAATGGCAAAAATCAATGAATATTGTAAATGCACAAACAGTAATTTCTCCGCATTGCAAGGTGCAATTCTGAAATTTTTTGCTTTTTCCTGCTCCTCTTAGCATGATAAAGAAGATTCAAAGAGAGTGAGATGTCAGCTCCTTTCATTCAGTCAGTAGCTTCAAACATTTCTGGTATATGAATAACATGATGTTTTTCAATGGCAAAAATCAATGAATATTGTAAATGCACAAACAGTAATTTCTCCGCATTGCAAGGTGCAATTCTGAAATTTTTTGCTTTTTCCTGCTCCTCTTAGCATGATAAAGAATATTCAAAGAGAGTGAGATGCCAGCTCCTTTCATTCAGTCAGTAGCTTCAATCATTTCTGGACGTTTTTCAATGGCAAAAATCAATGAATATTGTAAATGCACAAACAGTAATTTCTCCGCATTGCAAGGTGCAATTCTAAAATTTTTTGCTTTTTCCTGCTCCTCTTAGCATGATAAAGAACATTCAAAGAGAGTGAGATGCCAGCTCCTTTCATTCAGTCAGTAGCTTCAATCATTTCTGGACGTTTTTCAATGGCAAAAATCAATGAATATTGTAAATGCACAAACAATAATTTCTCCGCATTGCAAGGTGCAATTCTGAAATTTTTTGCTTTTTCCTGCTCCTCTTAGCATGATAAAGAAGATTCAAAGAGAGTGAGATGCCAGCTCCTTTGATTCAGTCAGTAGCTTCAAACATTTCTGGTATATGAATAACATGATGTTTTTCAATGGCAAAAATCAATGAATATTGTAAATGCACAAACAGTAATTTCTCCGCATTGCAAGGTGCAAGTCTGAAATTTTTTGCTTTTTCCTGCTCCTCTTAGCATGATAAAGAAGATTCAAAGAGAGTGAGATGCCAGCTACTTTCATTCAGTCAGTAGCTTCAATCATTTCTGGACGTTTTTCAATGGTAAAAATCAATGAATATTGTAAATGCACAAACAGTAATTTCTCCACATTGCAAGGTGCAATTCTGAAATTTTTTGCTTTTTCCTGCTCCTCTTAGCATGATAAAGAATATTCAAAGAGAGTGAGATGCCAGCTCCTTTCATTCAGTCAGTAGCTTCAAACATTTCTGGTATATGAATAACATGATGTTTTTCAATGGCAAAAATCAATGAATATTGTAAATGCACAAACAGTAATTTCTCCGCATTGCAAGGTGCAAGTCTGAAATTTTTTGCTTTTTCCTGCTCCTCTTAGCATGATAAAGAAGATTCAAAGAGAGTGAGATGCCAGCTACTTTCATTCAGTCAGTAGCTTCAATCATTTCTGGACGTTTTTCAATGGTAAAAATCAATGAATATTGTAAGTGCACAAACAGTAATTTCTCCACATTGCAAGGTGCAATTCTGAAATTTTTTGCTTTTTCCTGCTCCTCTTAGCATGATAAAGAAGATTCAAAGAGAGTGAGATGCCAGCTCCTTTCATTCAGTCAGTAGCTTCAAACATTTCTGGTATATGAATAACATGATGTTTTTCAATGGCAAAAATCAATGAATATTGTAAATGCACAAACAGTAATTTCTCCACATTGCAAGGTGCAATTCTGAAATTTTTTGCTTTTTCCTGCTCCTCTTAGCATGATAAAGAAGATTCAAAGAGAGTGAGATGCCAGCTCCTTTCATTCAGTCAGTAGCTTCAAACATTTCTGGTATATGAATAACATGATGTTTTTCAATGGCAAAAATCAATGAATATTGTAAATGCACAAACAGTAATTTCTCCGCATTGCAAGGTGCAATTCTGAAATTTTTTGCTTTTTCCTGCTCCTCTTAGCATGATAAAGAAGATTCAAAGAGAGTGAGATGCCAGCTCCTTTCATTCAATCAGTAGCTTCAATCATTTCTGGACGTTTTTCAATGGCAAAAATCAATGAATATTGTATATGCACAAACAGTAATTTCTCCGCATTGCAAGGTGCAATTCTGAAATTTTTTGCTTTTTCCTGCTCCTCTTAGCATGATAAAGAAGATTCAAAGAGAGTGAGGTGCCAGCTCCTTTCATTCAGTCAGTAGCTTCAAACATTTCTGGTATATGAATAACATGTTTTTCAATGGCAAAAATCAATGAATATTGTAAATGCACAAACAGTAATTTCTCCGCATTGCAAGGTGCAATTCTGAAATTTTTTGCTTTTTCCTGCTCCTCTTAGCATGATAAAGAAGATTCAAAGAGAGTGAGATGCCAGCTCCTTTCATTCAGTCAGTAGCTTCAATCATTTCTGGACGTTTTTCAATGGCAAAAATCAATGAATATTGTAAATGCACAAACAGTAATTTCTCCGCATTGCAAGGTGCAATTCTGAAATTTTTTGCTTTTTCCTGCTCCTCTTTGCATGATAAAGAATATTCAAAGAGAGTGAGATGCCAGCTCCTTTCATTCAGTCAGTAGCTTCAATCATTTCTGGACGTTTTTCAATGGCAAAAATCAATGAATATTGTAAATGCACAAACAATAATTTCTCCGCATTGCAAGGTGCAATTCTGAAATTTTTTGCTTTTTCCTGCTCCTCTTAGCATGATAAAGAAGATTCAAAGAGAGTGAGATGCCAGCTCCTTTGATTCAGTCAGTAGCTTCAAACATTTCTGGTATATGAATAACATGATGTTTTTCAATGGCAAAAATCAATGAATATTGTAAATGCACAAACAGTAATTTCTCCGCATTGCAAGGTGCAATTCTGAAATTTTTTGCTTTTTCCTGCTCCTCTTAGCATGATAAAGAAGATTCAAAGAGAGTGAGATGCCAGCTACTTTCATTCAGTCAGTAGCTTCAATCATTTCTGGACGTTTTTCAATGGTAAAAATCAATGAATATTGTAAATGCACAAACAGTAATTTCTCCACATTGCAAGGTGCAATTCTGAAATTTTTTGCTTTTTCCTGCTCCTCTTAGCATGATAAAGAAGATTCAAAGAGAGTGAGATGCCAGCTCCTTTCATTCAGTCAGTAGCTTCAAACATTTCTGGTATATGAATAACATGATGTTTTTCAATGGCAAAAATCAATGAATATTGTAAATGCACAAACAGTAATTTCTCCACATTGCAAGGTGCAATTCTGAAATTTTTTGCTTTTTCCTGCTCCTCTTAGCATGATAAAGAAGATTCAAAGAGAGTGAGATGCCAGCTCCTTTCATTCAGTCAGTAGCTTCAAACATTTCTGGTATATGAATAACATGATGTTTTTCAATGGCAAAAATCAATGAATATTGTAAATGCACAAACAGTAATTTCTCCGCATTGCAAGGTGCAATTCTGAAATTTTTTGCTTTTTCCTGCTCCTCTTAGCATGATAAAGAAGATTCAAAGAGAGTGAGATGCCAGCTCCTTTCATTCAGTCAGTAGCTTCAATCATTTCTGGACGTTTTTCAATGGCAAAAATCAATGAATATTGTAAATGCACAAACAGTAATTTCTCCGCATTGCAAGGTGCAATTCTGAAATTTTTTGCTTTTTCCTGCTCCTCTTAGCATGATAAAGAAGATTCAAAGAGAGTGAGATGTCAGCTCCTTTCATTCAGTCAGTAGCTTCAAACATTTCTGGTATATGAATAACATGATGTTTTTCAATGGCAAAAATCAATGAATATTGTAAATGCACAAACAGTAATTTCTCCGCATTGCAAGGTGCAATTCTGAAATTTTTTGCTTTTTCCTGCTCCTCTTAGCATGATAAAGAAGATTCAAAGAGAGTGAGATGCCAGCTCCTTTCATTCAGTCAGTAGCTTCAATCATTTCTGGACGTTTTTCAATGGCAAAAATCAATGAATATTGTAAATGCACAAACAGTAATTTCTCCGCATTGCAAGGTGCAATTCTGAAATTTTTTGCTTTTTCCTGCTCCTCTTAGCATGATAAAGAAGATTCAAAGAGAGTGAGATGCCAGCTCCCTTCATTCAGTCAGTAGCTTCAAACATTTCTGGTATATGAATAACATGATGTTTTTCAATGGCAAAAATCAATGAATATTGTAAATGCACAAACAGTAATTTCTCCGCATTGCAAGGTGCAATTCTGAAATTTTTTGCTTTTTCCTGCTCCTCTTAGCATGATAAAGAAGATTCAAAGAGAGTGAGATGCCAACTCCTTTCATTCAGTCAGTAGCTTCAAACATTTCTGGTATATGAATAACATGATGTTTTTCAATGGCAAAAATCAATGAATATTGTAAATGCACAAACAGTAATTTCTCCGCATTGCAAGGTGCAATTCTGAAATTGTTTGCTTTTTCCTGCTCCTCTTAGCATGATAAAGAAGATTCAAAGAGAGTGAGATGCCAGCTCCTTTCATTCAGTCAGTAGCTTCAATCATTTCTGGACGTTTTTCAATGGCAAAAATCAATGAATATTGTAAATGCACAAACAGTAATTTCTCCGCATTGCAAGGCGCAATTCTGAAATTTTTTGCTTTTTCCTGCTCCTCTTAGCATGATAAAGAAGATTCAAAGAGAGTGAGATGCCAGCTCCTTTCATTCAGTCAGTACCTTCAATCATTTCTGGACGTTTTTCAATGGCAAAAATCAATGAATATTGTAAATGCACAAACAGTAATTTCTCCGCATTGCAAGGTGCAATTCTGAAATTTTTTGCTTTTTCCCGCTCCTCTTAGCATGATAAAGAAGATTCAAAGAGAGTGAGGTGCCAGCTCCTTTCATTCAGTCAGTAGCTTCAAACATTTCTGGTATATGAATAACATGTTTTTCAATGGCAAAAATCAATGAATATTGTAAATGCACAAACAGTAATTTCTCCGCATTGCAAGGTGCAATTCTGAAATTTTTTGCTTTTTCCTGCTCCTCTTAGCATGATAAAGAAGATTCAAAGAGAGTGAGATGCCAGCTCCTTTCATTCAATCAGTAGCTTCAATCATTTCTGGACGTTTTTCAATGGCAAAAATCAATGAATATTGTATATGCACAAACAGTAATTTCTCCGCATTGCAAGGTGCAATTCTGAAATTTTTTGCTTTTTCCTGCTCCTCTTAGCATGATAAAGAAGATTCAAAGAGAGTGAGGTGCCAGCTCCTTTCATTCAGTCAGTAGCTTCAAACATTTCTGGTATATGAATAACATGTTTTTCAATGGCAAAAATCAATGAATATTGTAAATGCACAAACAGTAATTTCTCCGCATTGCAAGGTGCAATTCTGAAATTTTTTGCTTTTTCCTGCTCCTCTTAGCATGATAAAGAAGATTCAAAGAGAGTGAGATGCCAGCTCCTTTCATTCAGTCAGTAGCTTCAATCATTTCTGGACGTTTTTCAATGGCAAAAATCAATGAATATTGTAAATGCACAAACAGTAATTTCTCCGCATTGCAAGGTGCAATTCTGAAATTTTTTGCTTTTTCCTGCTCCTCTTAGCATGATAAAGAACATTCAAAGAGAGTGAGATGCCAGCTCCTTTCATTCAGTCAGTAGCTTCAATCATTTCTGGACGTTTTTCAATGGCAAAAATCAATGAATATTGTAAATGCACAAACAATAATTTCTCCGCATTGCAAGGTGCAATTCTGAAATTTTTTGCTTTTTCCTGCTCCTCTTAGCATGATAAAGAAGATTCAAAGAGAGTGAGATGCCAGCTCCTTTGATTCAGTCAGTAGCTTCAAACATTTCTGGTATATGAATAACATGATGTTTTTCAATGGCAAAAATCAATGAATATTGTAAATGCACAAACAGTAATTTCTCCGCATTGCAAGGTGCAAGTCTGAAATTTTTTGCTTTTTCCTGCTCCTCTTAGCATGATAAAGAAGATTCAAAGAGAGTGAGATGCCAGCTACTTTCATTCAGTCAGTAGCTTCAATCATTTCTGGACGTTTTTCAATGGTAAAAATCAATGAATATTGTAAATGCACAAACAGTAATTTCTCCACATTGCAAGGTGCAATTCTGAAATTTTTTGCTTTTTCCTGCTCCTCTTAGCATGATAAAGAATATTCAAAGAGAGTGAGATGCCAGCTCCTTTCATTCAGTCAGTAGCTTCAAACATTTCTGGTATATGAATAACATGATGTTTTTCAATGGCAAAAATCAATGAATATTGTAAATGCACAAACAGTAATTTCTCCGCATTGCAAGGTGCAAGTCTGAAATTTTTTGCTTTTTCCTGCTCCTCTTAGCATGATAAAGAAGATTCAAAGAGAGTGAGATGCCAGCTACTTTCATTCAGTCAGTAGCTTCAATCATTTCTGGACGTTTTTCAATGGTAAAAATCAATGAATAT